>NW_026611588.1:0-300000 GCF_029633865.1 Lampris incognitus | reverse complement strand
GAGAAAAGGCGTTTAACGCGATAAAAAGGTTTAGTGCGTTATGAATACGGGCTAGCTTACCAAAAGTACAAATGTGAACTAAATAAGGCCGGGAGTCGTTTTTATTGCTTAAAACACGATTTCTCGACCAGAATATGCTTTTTCAAAAAAGCCATGTTCCCATGGCGAGAGACTCGTTTTCTGTGAGAAAATGCATTCAAAGGAGGGATTTCATCAGAAACACTATAAATACATATTGTACTTGTCTGAAAACGCACAGAACCTTGAAATAGAAGGTTTCTCACCAAAAAAACACATTGGTGAAACCCCTATCTTAAGGCTCTGAGTGTTTGCACACATGTACAAACAGGCATGTTTAAACTATAACGTTTTTAGTGAAATCATGTTTCTCTCGAGGAGAAAACGCGTTTAAAGCCATAAAAAGATTTCACTGTGTTTTGACATTGGACCAAGGTACCAACAACCTAAAAAATGATCAGAACTGGAGAAATTACACATTGACATTGGGTGAAATCATGTAACTCTTAAGGACGTGTTGTAGACTTGTTGAATACATTCATTTTTCTTGTTTTGTTTGTTTTTGATGAAATTGTGCTTTTCTCGTCGAGAAAAGAAGTTTAATGCGATAAAAAGGTTTAGTGCGTTATGAATACGGGTTAGCTTACCAAAAGTACAAATGTGAACTAAATAAGGCCGGGAGTCGTTTTTATTGTTTAAAACACGATTTCTCGACGAGAATATGCTTTTTCAAAAAAGCAATGTTCCCATGGCGAGAGACTCGTTTTCTGTGAGAAAATGCATTAAAAGGAGGGATTTCATCAGAAACACTATAAATACATATTGTACTTGTCTGAAAACACACAGAACCTTGAAATAGAAGGTTTCTCACCAAAAAACACATTGGTCAAACCCCTATCTTAAGGCTCTGAGTGTTTGCACACATGTACAACAGGCATGTTTAAACTATAACGTTTTTAGTGAAATCATGTTTCTCTCGAGGAGAAAACGCGTTTAAAGCCATAAAAAGATCTCACTGTGTTTTGGCATTGACCAAGCTACCAACCACCTAAAAAATGATCAGAACTGGAGAAATTACACATTGACATTGGGTGAAATCATGTAACTCTTAAGGACGTGTTGCAGACTTGTTGAATAGATTCATTTTTCTTGTTTTGTTTGTTTTTGATGAAATTGTGCTTTTCTCGTCGAGAAAAGGCGTTTAACGCGATAAAAAGGTTTAGTGCGTTATGAATACGGGCTAGCTTACCAAAAGTACAAATGTGAACTAAATAAGGCCGGGAGTCGTTTTTATTGCTTAAAACACGATTTCTCGACCAGAATATGCTTTTTCAAAAAAGCCATGTTCCCATGGCGAGAGACTCGTTTTCTGTGAGAAAATGCATTAAAAGGAGGGATTTCATCAGAAACACTATAAATACATATTGTACTTGTCTGAAAACGCACAGAACCTTGAAATAGAAGGTTTCTCACCAAAAAACACATTGGTGAAACCCCTATCTTAAGGCTCTGAGTGTTTGCACACATGTACAAACAGGCATGTTTAAACCTAACGTTTTTAGTGAAATCATGTTTCTCTTGAGGAGAAAACGCGTTTAAAGCCATAAAAAGATCTCACTGTGTTTTGGCATTGACCAAGCTACCAACCACCTAAAAAAGGATCAGAACTGGAGAAATTACACATTGACATTGGGTGAAATCATGTAACTCTTAAGGACGTGTTGCAGAATTGTTGAATAGATTCATTTTTCTTGTTTTGTTTGTTTTTGATGAAATTGTGCTTTTCTCGTCGAGAAAAGGCGTTTAACGCGATAAAAAGGTTTAGTGCGTTATGAATACGGGCTAGCTTACCAAAAGTACAAATGTGAACTAAATAAGGCCGGGAGTCGTTTTTATTGCTTAAAACACGATTTCTCGACCAGAATATGCTTTTTCAAAAAAGCCATGTTCCCATGGCGAGAGACTCGTTTTCTGTGAGAAAATGCATTCAAAGGAGGGATTTCATCAGAAACACTATAAATACATATTGTACTTGTCTGAAAACGCACAGAACCTTGAAATAGAAGGTTTCTCACCAAAAAACACATTGGTGAAACCCCTATCTTAAGGATCTGAGTGTTTGCACACATGTACAAACAGGCATGTTTAAACTATAACGTTTTTAGTGAAATCATGTTTCTCTCGAGGAGAAAACGCGTTTAAAGCCATAAAAAGATCTCACTGTGTTTTGGCATTGACCAAGCTACCAACAACCTAAAAAATGATCAGAACTGGAGAAATTACATATTGACATTGGGTGAAATCATGTAACTCTTAAGGACGTGTTGCAGACTTGTTGAATAGATTCATTTTTCTTGTTTTGTTTGTTTTTGATGAAATTGCTTTTCTCGTCGAGAAAAGGCGTTTAACGCGATAAAGAGGTTTAGTGCGTTATGAATACGGGCTAGCTTACCAAAAGTACAAATGTGAACTAAATAAGGCCGGGAGTCGTTTTTATTGTTTAAAACACGATTTCTCGACGAGAATATGCTTTTTCAAAAAAGCCATGTTCCCATGGCGAGAGACTCGTTTTCTGTGAGAAAATGCATTAAAAGGAGGGATTTCATCAGAAACACTATACATACATATTGTACTTGTCATAAAAAGGCACAGAACCTTGAAATAGAAGGTTTCTCACCAAAAAACACATTGGTGAAACCCCTATCTTAAGGCTCTGAGTGTTTGCGCACATGTACAACAGGCATGTTTAAACTTTAACGTTTTTAGTGAAATCATGTTTCTCTCGAGGAGAAAACGCGTGTTTAAAGCCATAAAAAGATTTCACTGTGTTTTGACATTGGACCAAGGTACCAACAACCTAAAAAATGATCAGAACTGGAGAAATTACACATTGACATTGGGTGAAATCATGTAACTCTTAAGGACGTGTTGTAGACTTGTTGAATACATTCATTTTTCTTGTTTTGTTTGTTTTTGATGAAATTGTGCTTTTCTCGTCGAGAAAAGAAGTTTAATGCGATAAAAAGGTTTAGTGCGTTATGAATACGGGTTAGCTTACCAAAAGTACAAATGTGAACTAAATAAGGCCGGGAGTCGTTTTTATTGTTTAAAACACGATTTCTCGACGAGAATATGCTTTTTCAAAAAAGCAATGTTCCCATGGCGAGAGACTCGTTTTCTGTGAGAAAATGCATTAAAAGGAGGGATTTCATCAGAAACACTATAAATACATATTGTACTTGTCTGAAAACACACAGAACCTTGAAATAGAAGGTTTCTCACCAAAAAACACATTGGTGAAACCCCTATCTTAAGGCTCTGAGTGTTTGCACACATGTACAACAGGCATGTTTAAACTATAACGTTTTTAGTGAAATCATGTTTCTCTCGAGGAGAAAACGCGTTTAAAGCCATAAAAAGATCTCACTGTGTTTTGGCATTGACGAAGCTACCAACCACCTAAAAAATGATCAGAACTGGAGAAATTACACATTGACATTGGGTGAAATCATGTAACTCTTAAGGACGTGTTGCAGACTTGTTGAATAGATTCATTTTTCTTGTTTTGTTTGTTTTTGATGAAATTGTGCTTTTCTCGTCGAGAAAAGGCGTTTAACGCGATAAAAAGGTTTAGTGCGTTATGAATACGGGCTAGCTTACCAAAAGTACAAATGTGAACTAAATAAGGCCGGGAGTCGTTTTTATTGCTTAAAACACGATTTCTCGACCAGAATATGCTTTTTCAAAAAAGCCATGTTCCCATGGCGAGAGACTCGTTTTCTGTGAGAAAATGCATTAAAAGGAGGGATTTCATCAGAAACACTATAAATACATATTGTACTTGTCTGAAAACGCACAGAACCTTGAAATAGAAGGTTTCTCATCAAAAAACACATTGGTGAAACCCCTATCTTAAGGCTCTGAGTGTTTGCACACATGTACAAACAGGCATGTTTAAACTATAACGTTTTTAGTGAAATCATGTTTCTCTTGAGGAGAAAACGCGTTTAAAGCCATAAAAAGATCTCACTGTGTTTTGGCATTGACCAAGCTACCAACCACCTAAAAAAGGATCAGAACTGGAGAAATTACACATTGACATTGGGTGAAATCATGTAACTCTTAAGGACGTGTTGCAGAATTGTTGAATAGATTCATTTTTCTTGTTTTGTTTGTTTTTGATGAAATTGTGCTTTTCTCGTCGAGAAAAGGCGTTTAACGCGATAAAAAGGTTTAGTGCGTTATGAATACGGGCTAGCTTACCAAAAGTACAAATGTGAACTAAATAAGGCAGGGAGTCGTTTTTATTGCTTAAAACACGATTTCTCGACCAGAATATGCTTTTTCAAAAAAGCCATGTTCCCATGGCGAGAGACTCGTTTTCTGTGAGAAAATGCATTAAAAGGAGGGATTTCATCAGAAACACTATAAATACATATTGTACTTGTCTGAAAACGCACAGAACCTTGAAATAGAAGGTTTCTCACCAAAAAACACATTGGTGAAACCCCTATCTTAAGGCTCTGAGTGTTTGCACACATGTACAAACAGGCATGTTTAAACTATAACGTTTTTAGTGAAATCATGTTTCTCTCGAGGAGAAAACGCGTTTAAAGCCATAAAAAGATCTCACTGTGTTTTGGCATTGACCAAGCTACCAACAACCTAAAAAATGATCAGAACTGGAGAAATTACATATTGACATTGGGTGAAATCATGTAACTCTTAAGGACGTGTTGCAGACTTGTTGAATAGATTCATTTTTCTTGTTTTGTTTGTTTTTGATGAAATTGCTTTTCTCGTCGAGAAAAGGCGTTTAACGCGATAAAAAGGTTTAGTGCGTTATGAATACGGGCTAGCTTACCAAAAGTACAAATGTGAACTAAATAAGGCCGGGAGTCGTTTTTATTGTTTAAAACACGATTTCTCGACGAGAATATGCTTTTTCAAAAAAGCCATGTTCCCATGGCGAGAGACTCGTTTTCTGTGAGAAAATGCATTAAAAGGAGGGATTTCATCAGAAACACTATAAATACATATTGTACTTGTCATAAAAAGGCACAGAACCTTGAAATAGAAGGTTTCTCACCAAAAAACACATTGGTGAAACCCCTATCTTAAGGCTCTGAGTGTTTGCGCACATGTACAACAGGCATGTTTAAACTTTAACGTTTTTAGTGAAATCATGTTTCTCTCGAGGAGAAAACGCGTGTTTAAAGCCATACAAAGATTTCACTGTGTTTTGACATTGGACCAAGGTACCAACAACCTAAAAAATGATCAGAACTGGAGAAATTACACATTGACATTGGGTGAAATCATGTAACTCTTAAGGACGTGTTGTAGACTTGTTGAATACATTCATTTTTCTTGTTTTGTTTGTTTTTGATGAAATTGTGCTTTTCTCGTCGAGAAAAGACGTTTATAACGCGATAAAAAGGTTTAGTGCGTTATGAATACGGGCTAGCTTACCAAAAGTGTTAGCTTACCAAAAGTACAAATGTGAACTAAATAAGGCCGCGAGTCGTTTTTATTGTTTAAAACACGATTTCTCGACGAGAATATGCTTTTTCAAAAAAGCCATGTTCCCATGGCGAGAGACTCGTTTTCTGTGAGAAAATGCATTAAAAGGAGGGATTTCATCAGAAACACTATAAATACATATTGTACTTGTCATAAAAAGGCACAGAACCTTGAAATAGAAGGTTTCTCACCAAAAAACACATTGGTGAAACCCCTATCTTAAGGCTCTGAGTGTTTGCGCACATGTACAACATGCATGTTTAAACTATAACGTTTTTAGTGAAATCATGTTTCTCTCGAGGAGAAAACGCGTTTAAAGCCATAAAAAGATTTCACTGTGTTTTGACATTGGACCAAGGTACCAACAACCTAAAAAATGATCAGAACTGGAGAAATTACACATTGACATTGGGTGAAATCATGTAACTCTTAAGGACGTGTTGTAGACTTGTTGAATACATTCATTTTTCTTGTTTTGTTTGTTTTTGATGAAATTGTGCTTTTCTCGTCGAGAAAAGGCGTTTAACGCGATAAAAAGGTTTAGTGCGTTATGAATACGGGCTAGCTTACCAAAAGTACAAATGTGAACTAAATAAGGCCGGGAGTCGTTTTTATTGCTTAAAACACGATTTCTCGACCAGAATATGCTTTTTCAAAAAAGCCATGTTCCCATGGCGAGAGACTCGTTTTCTGTGAGAAAATGCATTCAAAGGAGGGATTTCATCAGAAACACTATAAATACATATTGTACTTGTCTGAAAACGCACAGAACCTTGAAATAGAAGGTTTCTCACCAAAAAACACATTGGTGAAACCCCTATCTTAAGGCTCTGAGTGTTTGCACACATGTACAAACAGGCATGTTTAAACTATAACGTTTTTAGTGAAATCATGTTTCTCTCGAGGAGAAAACGCGTTTAAAGCCATAAAAAGATTTCACTGTGTTTTGACATTGGACCAAGGTACCAACAACCTAAAAAATGATCAGAACTGGAGAAATTACACATTGACATTGGGTGAAATCATGTAACTCTTAAGGACGTGTTGTAGACTTGTTGAATACATTCATTTTTCTTGTTTTGTTTGTTTTTGATGAAATTGTGCTTTTCTCGTCGAGAAAAGGCGTTTAACGCGATAAAAAGGTTTAGTGCGTTATGAATACGGGCTAGCTTACCAAAAGTACAAATGTGAACTAAATAAGGCCGGGAGTCGTTTTTATTGCTTAAAACACGATTTCTCGACCAGAATATGCTTTTTCAAAAAAGCCATGTTCCCATGGCGAGAGACTCGTTTTCTGTGAGAAAATGCATTAAAAGGAGGGATTTCATCAGAAACACTATAAATACATATTGTACTTGTCTGAAAACGCACAGAACCTTGAAATAGAAGGTTTCTCACCAAAAAACACATTGGTGAAACCCCTATCTTAAGGCTCTGAGTGTTTGCACACATGTACAAACAGGCATGTTTAAACCTAACGTTTTTAGTGAAATCATGTTTCTCTTGAGGAGAAAACGCGTTTAAAGCCATAAAAAGATCTCACTGTGTTTTGGCATTGACCAAGCTACCAACCACCTAAAAAAGGATCAGAACTGGAGAAATTACACATTGACATTGGGTGAAATCATGTAACTCTTAAGGACGTGTTGCAGAATTGTTGAATAGATTCATTTTTCTTGTTTTGTTTGTTTTTGATGAAATTGTGCTTTTCTCGTCGAGAAAAGGCGTTTAACGCGATAAAAAGGTTTAGTGCGTTATGAATACGGGCTAGCTTACCAAAAGTACAAATGTGAACTAAATAAGGCCGGGAGTCGTTTTTATTGCTTAAAACACGATTTCTCGACCAGAATATGCTTTTTCAAAAAAGCCATGTTCCCATGGCGAGAGACTCGTTTTCTGTGAGAAAATGCATTCAAAGGAGGGATTTCATCAGAAACACTATAAATACATATTGTACTTGTCTGAAAACGCACAGAACCTTGAAATAGAAGGTTTCTCACCAAAAAACACATTGGTGAAACCCCTATCTTAAGGCTCTGAGTGTTTGCACACATGTACAAACAGGCATGTTTAAACTATAACGTTTTTAGTGAAATCATGTTTCTCTCGAGGAGAAAACGCGTTTAAAGCCATAAAAAGATCTCACTGTGTTTTGGCATTGACCAAGCTACCAACAACCTAAAAAATGATCAGAACTGGAGAAATTACATATTGACATTGGGTGAAATCATGTAACTCTTAAGGACGTGTTGCAGACTTGTTGAATAGATTCATTTTTCTTGTTTTGTTTGTTTTTGATGAAATTGCTTTTCTCGTCGAGAAAAGGCGTTTAACGCGATAAAGAGGTTTAGTGCGTTATGAATACGGGCTAGCTTACCAAAAGTACAAATGCGAACTAAAACAGGCCGGGAGTCGTTTTTATTGTTTAAAACACGATTTCTCGACGAGAATATGCTTTTTCAAAAAAGCCATGTTCCCATGGCGAGAGACTCGTTTTCTGTGAGAAAATGCATTAAAAGGAGGGATTTCATCAGAAACACTATACATACATATTGTACTTGTCATAAAAAGGCACAGAACCTTGAAATAGAAGGTTTCTCACCAAAAAACACATTGGTGAAACCCCTATCTTAAGGCTCTGAGTGTTTGCGCACATGTACAACAGGCATGTTTAAACTTTAACGTTTTTAGTGAAATCATGTTTCTCTCGAGGAGAAAACGCGTTTAAAGCCATAAAAAGATTTCACTGTGTTTTGACATTGGACCAAGGTACCAACAACCTAAAAAATGATCAGAACTGGAGAAATTACACATTGACATTGGGTGAAATCATGTAACTCTTAAGGACGTGTTGTAGACTTGTTGAATACATTCATTTTTCTTGTTTTGTTTGTTTTTGATGAAATTGCTTTTCTCGTCGAGAAAAGGCGTTTAACGCGATAAAGAGGTTTAGTGCGTTATGAATACGGGCTAGCTTACCAAAAGTACAAATGTGAACTAAATAAGGCCGGGAGTCGTTTTTATTGTTTAAAACACGATTTCTCGACGAGAATATGCTTTTTCAAAAAAGCCATGTTCCCATGGCGAGAGACTCGTTTTCTGTGAGAAAATGCATTCAAAGGAGGGATTTCATCAGAAACACTATAAATACATATTGTACTTGTCATAAAAAGGCACAGAACCTTGAAATAGAAGGTTTCTCACCAAAAAACACATTGGTGAAACCCCTATCTTAAGGCTCTGAGTGTTTGCGCACATGTACAACATGCATGTTTAAACTATAACGTTTTTAGTGAAATCATGTTTCTCTCGAGGAGAAAACGCGTTTAAAGCCATAAAAAGATTTCACTGTGTTTTGACATTGGACCAAGGTACCAACAACCTAAAAAATGATCAGAACTGGAGAAATTACACATTGACATTGGGTGAAATCATGTAACTCTTAAGGACGTGTTGTAGACTTGTTGAATACATTCATTTTTCTTGTTTTGTTTGTTTTTGATGAAATTGTGCTTTTCTCGTCGAGAAAAGAAGTTTAATGCGATAAAAAGGTTTAGTGCGTTATGAATACGGGTTAGCTTACCAAAAGTACAAATGTGAACTAAATAAGGCCGGGAGTCGTTTTTATTGTTTAAAACACGATTTCTCGACGAGAATATGCTTTTTCAAAAAAGCAATGTTCCCATGGCGAGAGACTCGTTTTCTGTGAGAAAATGCATTAAAAGGAGGGATTTCATCAGAAACACTATAAATACATATTGTACTTGTCTGAAAACACACAGAACCTTGAAATAGAAGGTTTCTCACCAAAAAACACATTGGTGAAACCCCTATCTTAAGGCTCTGAGTGTTTGCACACATGTACAACAGGCATGTTTAAACTATAACGTTTTTAGTGAAATCATGTTTCTCTCGAGGAGAAAACGCGTTTAAAGCCATAAAAAGATCTCACTGTGTTTTGGCATTGACCAAGCTACCAACCACCTAAAAAATGATCAGAACTGGAGAAATTACACATTGACATTGGGTGAAATCATGTAACTCTTAAGGACGTGTTGCAGACTTGTTGAATAGATTCATTTTTCTTGTTTTGTTTGTTTTTGATGAAATTGTGCTTTTCTCGTCGAGAAAAGGCGTTTAACGCGATAAAAAGGTTTAGTGCGTTATGAATACGGGCTAGCTTACCAAAAGTACAAATGTGAACTAAATAAGGCCGGGAGTCGTTTTTATTGCTTAAAACACGATTTCTCGACCAGAATATGCTTTTTCAAAAAAGCCATGTTCCCATGGCGAGAGACTCGTTTTCTGTGAGAAAATGCATTAAAAGGAGGGATTTCATCAGAAACACTATAAATACATATTGTACTTGTCTGAAAACGCACAGAACCTTGAAATAGAAGGTTTCTCATCAAAAAACACATTGGTGAAACCCCTATCTTAAGGCTCTGAGTGTTTGCACACATGTACAAACAGGCATGTTTAAACTATAACGTTTTTAGTGAAATCATGTTTCTCTTGAGGAGAAAACGCGTTTAAAGCCATAAAAAGATCTCACTGTGTTTTGGCATTGACCAAGCTACCAACCACCTAAAAAAGGATCAGAACTGGAGAAATTACACATTGACATTGGGTGAAATCATGTAACTCTTAAGGACGTGTTGCAGAATTGTTGAATAGATTCATTTTTCTTGTTTTGTTTGTTTTTGATGAAATTGTGCTTTTCTCGTCGAGAAAAGGCGTTTAACGCGATAAAAAGGTTTAGTGCGTTATGAATACGGGCTAGCTTACCAAAAGTACAAATGTGAACTAAATAAGGCCGGGAGTCGTTTTTATTGCTTAAAACACGATTTCTCGACCAGAATATGCTTTTTCAAAAAAGCCATGTTCCCATGGCGAGAGACTCGTTTTCTGTGAGAAAATGCATTAAAAGGAGGGATTTCATCAGAAACACTATAAATACATATTGTACTTGTCTGAAAACGCACAGAACCTTGAAATAGAAGGTTTCTCACCAAAAAACACATTGGTGAAACCCCTATCTTAAGGCTCTGAGTGTTTGCACACATGTACAAACAGGCATGTTTAAACTATAACGTTTTTAGTGAAATCATGTTTCTCTCGAGGAGAAAACGCGTTTAAAGCCATAAAAAGATCTCACTGTGTTTTGGCATTGACCAAGC
This sequence comes from Lampris incognitus, assembly GCF_029633865.1. Taxonomy (NCBI): domain Eukaryota; kingdom Metazoa; phylum Chordata; class Actinopteri; order Lampriformes; family Lampridae; genus Lampris; species Lampris incognitus. The sequence goes on along the minus strand of NW_026611588.1, from coordinate 289,279 downwards.
TACCAACAACCTAAAAAATGATCAGAACTGGAGAAATTACATATTGACATTGGGTGAAATCATGTAACTCTTAAGGACGTGTTGCAGACTTGTTGAATAGATTCATTTTTCTTGTTTTGTTTGTTTTTGATGAAATTGCTTTTCTCGTCGAGAAAAGGCGTTTAACGCGATAAAAAGGTTTAGTGCGTTATGAATACGGGCTAGCTTACCAAAAGTACAAATGTGAACTAAATAAGGCCGGGAGTCGTTTTTATTGTTTAAAACACGATTTCTCGACGAGAATATGCTTTTTCAAAAAAGCCATGTTCCCATGGCGAGAGACTCGTTTTCTGTGAGAAAATGCATTCAAAGGAGGGATTTCATCAGAAACACTATAAATACATATTGTACTTGTCATAAAAAGGCACAGAACCTTGAAATAGAAGGTTTCTCACCAAAAAACGCATTGGTGAAACCCCTATCTTAAGGCTCTGAGTGTTTGCGCACATGTACAACAGGCATGTTTAAACTTTAACGTTTTTAGTGAAATCATGTTTCTCTCGAGGAGAAAACGCGTGTTTAAAGCCATACAAAGATTTCACTGTGTTTTGACATTGGACCAAGGTACCAACAACCTAAAAAATGATCAGAACTGGAGAAATTACACATTGACATTGGGTGAAATCATGTAACTCTTAAGGACGTGTTGTAGACTTGTTGAATACATTCATTTTTCTTGTTTTGTTTGTTTTTGATGAAATTGTGCTTTTCTCGTCGAGAAAAGACGTTTATAACGCGATAAAAAGGTTTAGTGCGTTATGAATACGGGCTAGCTTACCAAAAGTGTTAGCTTACCAAAAGTACAAATGTGAACTAAATAAGGCCGCGAGTCGTTTTTATTGTTTAAAACACGATTTCTCGACGAGAATATGCTTTTTCAAAAAAGCCATGTTCCCATGGCGAGAGACTCGTTTTCTGTGAGAAAATGCATTAAAAGGAGGGATTTCATCAGAAACACTATAAATACATATTGTACTTGTCATAAAAAGGCACAGAACCTTGAAATAGAAGGTTTCTCACCAAAAAACACATTGGTGAAACCCCTATCTTAAGGCTCTGAGTGTTTGCGCACATGTACAACATGCATGTTTAAACTATAACGTTTTTAGTGAAATCATGTTTCTCTCGAGGAGAAAACGCGTTTAAAGCCATAAAAAGATTTCACTGTGTTTTGACATTGGACCAAGGTACCAACAACCTAAAAAATGATCAGAACTGGAGAAATTACACATTGACATTGGGTGAAATCATGTAACTCTTAAGGACGTGTTGTAGACTTGTTGAATACATTCATTTTTCTTGTTTTGTTTGTTTTTGATGAAATTGTGCTTTTCTCGTCGAGAAAAGGCGTTTAACGCGATAAAAAGGTTTAGTGCGTTATGAATACGGGCTAGCTTACCAAAAGTACAAATGTGAACTAAATAAGGCCGGGAGTCGTTTTTATTGCTTAAAACACGATTTCTCGACCAGAATATGCTTTTTCAAAAAAGCCATGTTCCCATGGCGAGAGACTCGTTTTCTGTGAGAAAATGCATTCAAAGGAGGGATTTCATCAGAAACACTATAAATACATATTGTACTTGTCTGAAAACGCACAGAACCTTGAAATAGAAGGTTTCTCACCAAAAAACACATTGGTGAAACCCTTATCTTAAGGCTCTGAGTGTTTGCACACATGTACAAACAGGCATGTTTAAACTATAACGTTTTTAGTGAAATCATGTTTCTCTCGAGGAGAAAACGCGTTTAAAGCCATAAAAAGATTTCACTGTGTTTTGACATTGGACCAAGGTACCAACAACCTAAAAAATGATCAGAACTGGAGAAATTACACATTGACATTGGGTGAAATCATGTAACTCTTAAGGACGTGTTGTAGACTTGTTGAATACATTCATTTTTCTTGTTTTGTTTGTTTTTGATGAAATTGTGCTTTTCTCGTCGAGAAAAGGCGTTTAACGCGATAAAAAGGTTTAGTGCGTTATGAATACGGGCTAGCTTACCAAAAGTACAAATGTGAACTAAATAAGGCCGGGAGTCGTTTTTATTGCTTAAAACACGATTTCTCGACCAGAATATGCTTTTTCAAAAAAGCAATGTTCCCATGGCGAGAGACTCGTTTTCTGTGAGAAAATGCATTAAAAGGAGGGATTTCATCAGAAACACTATAAATACATATTGTACTTGTCTGAAAACACACAGAACCTTGAAATAGAAGGTTTCTCACCAAAAAACACATTGGTCAAACCCCTATCTTAAGGCTCTGAGTGTTTGCACACATGTACAACAGGCATGTTTAAACTATAACGTTTTTAGTGAAATCATGTTTCTCTCGAGGAGAAAACGCGTTTAAAGCCATAAAAAGATCTCACTGTGTTTTGGCATTGACCAAGCTACCAACCACCTAAAAAATGATCAGAACTGGAGAAATTACACATTGACATTGGGTGAAATCATGTAACTCTTAAGGACGTGTTGCAGACTTGTTGAATAGATTCATTTTTCTTGTTTTGTTTGTTTTTGATGAAATTGTGCTTTTCTCGTCGAGAAAAGGCGTTTAACGCGATAAAAAGGTTTAGTGCGTTATGAATACGGGCTAGCTTACCAAAAGTACAAATGTGAACTAAATAAGGCCGGGAGTCGTTTTTATTGCTTAAAACACGATTTCTCGACCAGAATATGCTTTTTCAAAAAAGCCATGTTCCCATGGCGAGAGACTCGTTTTCTGTGAGAAAATGCATTAAAAGGAGGGATTTCATCAGAAACACTATAAATACATATTGTACTTGTCTGAAAACGCACAGAACCTTGAAATAGAAGGTTTCTCATCAAAAAACACATTGGTGAAACCCCTATCTTAAGGCTCTGAGTGTTTGCACACATGTACAAACAGGCATGTTTAAACTATAACGTTTTTAGTGAAATCATGTTTCTCTTGAGGAGAAAACGCGTTTAAAGCCATAAAAAGATCTCACTGTGTTTTGGCATTGACCAAGCTACCAACCACCTAAAAAAGGATCAGAACTGGAGAAATTACACATTGACATTGGGTGAAATCATGTAACTCTTAAGGACGTGTTGCAGAATTGTTGAATAGATTCATTTTTCTTGTTTTGTTTGTTTTTGATGAAATTGTGCTTTTCTCGTCGAGAAAAGGCGTTTAACGCGATAAAAAGGTTTAGTGCGTTATGAATACGGGCTAGCTTACCAAAAGTACAAATGTGAACTAAATAAGGCAGGGAGTCGTTTTTATTGCTTAAAACACGATTTCTCGACCAGAATATGCTTTTTCAAAAAAGCCATGTTCCCATGGCGAGAGACTCGTTTTCTGTGAGAAAATGCATTAAAAGGAGGGATTTCATCAGAAACACTATAAATACATATTGTACTTGTCTGAAAACGCACAGAACCTTGAAATAGAAGGTTTCTCACCAAAAAACACATTGGTGAAACCCCTATCTTAAGGCTCTGAGTGTTTGCACACATGTACAAACAGGCATGTTTAAACTATAACGTTTTTAGTGAAATCATGTTTCTCTCGAGGAGAAAACGCGTTTAAAGCCATAAAAAGATCTCACTGTGTTTTGGCATTGACCAAGCTACCAACAACCTAAAAAATGATCAGAACTGGAGAAATTACATATTGACATTGGGTGAAATCATGTAACTCTTAAGGACGTGTTGCAGACTTGTTGAATAGATTCATTTTTCTTGTTTTGTTTGTTTTTGATGAAATTGCTTTTCTCGTCGAGAAAAGGCGTTTAACGCGATAAAAAGGTTTAGTGCGTTATGAATACGGGCTAGCTTACCAAAAGTACAAATGTGAACTAAATAAGGCCGGGAGTCGTTTTTATTGTTTAAAACACGATTTCTCGACGAGAATATGCTTTTTCAAAAAAGCCATGTTCCCATGGCGAGAGACTCGTTTTCTGTGAGAAAATGCATTAAAAGGAGGGATTTCATCAGAAACACTATAAATACATATTGTACTTGTCATAAAAAGGCACAGAACCTTGAAATAGAAGGTTTCTCACCAAAAAACACATTGGTGAAACCCCTATCTTAAGGCTCTGAGTGTTTGCGCACATGTACAACAGGCATGTTTAAACTTTAACGTTTTTAGTGAAATCATGTTTCTCTCGAGGAGAAAACGCGTGTTTAAAGCCATACAAAGATTTCACTGTGTTTTGACATTGGACCAAGGTACCAACAACCTAAAAAATGATCAGAACTGGAGAAATTACACATTGACATTGGGTGAAATCATGTAACTCTTAAGGACGTGTTGTAGACTTGTTGAATACATTCATTTTTCTTGTTTTGTTTGTTTTTGATGAAATTGTGCTTTTCTCGTCGAGAAAAGACGTTTATAACGCGATAAAAAGGTTTAGTGCGTTATGAATACGGGCTAGCTTACCAAAAGTGTTAGCTTACCAAAAGTACAAATGTGAACTAAATAAGGCCGCGAGTCGTTTTTATTGTTTAAAACACGATTTCTCGACGAGAATATGCTTTTTCAAAAAAGCCATGTTCCCATGGCGAGAGACTCGTTTTCTGTGAGAAAATGCATTAAAAGGAGGGATTTCATCAGAAACACTATAAATACATATTGTACTTGTCATAAAAAGGCACAGAACCTTGAAATAGAAGGTTTCTCACCAAAAAACACATTGGTGAAACCCCTATCTTAAGGCTCTGAGTGTTTGCGCACATGTACAACATGCATGTTTAAACTATAACGTTTTTAGTGAAATCATGTTTCTCTCGAGGAGAAAACGCGTTTAAAGCCATAAAAAGATTTCACTGTGTTTTGACATTGGACCAAGGTACCAACAACCTAAAAAATGATCAGAACTGGAGAAATTACACATTGACATTGGGTGAAATCATGTAACTCTTAAAGACGTGTTGTAGACTTGTTGAATACATTCATTTTTCTTGTTTTGTTTGTTTTTGATGAAATTGTGCTTTTCTCGTCGAGAAAAGGCGTTTAACGCGATAAAAAGGTTTAGTGCGTTATGAATACGGGCTAGCTTACCAAAAGTACAAATGTGAACTAAATAAGGCCGGGAGTCGTTTTTATTGCTTAAAACACGATTTCTCGACCAGAATATGCTTTTTCAAAAAAGCCATGTTCCCATGGCGAGAGACTCGTTTTCTGTGAGAAAATGCATTCAAAGGAGGGATTTCATCAGAAACACTATAAATACATATTGTACTTGTCTGAAAACGCACAGAACCTTGAAATAGAAGGTTTCTCACCAAAAAAACACATTGGTGAAACCCCTATCTTAAGGCTCTGAGTGTTTGCACACATGTACAAACAGGCATGTTTAAACTATAACGTTTTTAGTGAAATCATGTTTCTCTCGAGGAGAAAACGCGTTTAAAGCCATAAAAAGATTTCACTGTGTTTTGACATTGGACCAAGGTACCAACAACCTAAAAAATGATCAGAACTGGAGAAATTACACATTGACATTGGGTGAAATCATGTAACTCTTAAGGACGTGTTGTAGACTTGTTGAATACATTCATTTTTCTTGTTTTGTTTGTTTTTGATGAAATTGTGCTTTTCTCGTCGAGAAAAGAAGTTTAATGCGATAAAAAGGTTTAGTGCGTTATGAATACGGGTTAGCTTACCAAAAGTACAAATGTGAACTAAATAAGGCCGGGAGTCGTTTTTATTGTTTAAAACACGATTTCTCGACGAGAATATGCTTTTTCAAAAAAGCAATGTTCCCATGGCGAGAGACTCGTTTTCTGTGAGAAAATGCATTAAAAGGAGGGATTTCATCAGAAACACTATAAATACATATTGTACTTGTCTGAAAACACACAGAACCTTGAAATAGAAGGTTTCTCACCAAAAAACACATTGGTCAAACCCCTATCTTAAGGCTCTGAGTGTTTGCACACATGTACAACAGGCATGTTTAAACTATAACGTTTTTAGTGAAATCATGTTTCTCTCGAGGAGAAAACGCGTTTAAAGCCATAAAAAGATCTCACTGTGTTTTGGCATTGACCAAGCTACCAACCACCTAAAAAATGATCAGAACTGGAGAAATTACACATTGACATTGGGTGAAATCATGTAACTCTTAAGGACGTGTTGCAGACTTGTTGAATAGATTCATTTTTCTTGTTTTGTTTGTTTTTGATGAAATTGTGCTTTTCTCGTCGAGAAAAGGCGTTTAACGCGATAAAAAGGTTTAGTGCGTTATGAATACGGGCTAGCTTACCAAAAGTACAAATGTGAACTAAATAAGGCCGGGAGTCGTTTTTATTGCTTAAAACACGATTTCTCGACCAGAATATGCTTTTTCAAAAAAGCCATGTTCCCATGGCGAGAGACTCGTTTTCTGTGAGAAAATGCATTAAAAGGAGGGATTTCATCAGAAACACTATAAATACATATTGTACTTGTCTGAAAACGCACAGAACCTTGAAATAGAAGGTTTCTCACCAAAAAACACATTGGTGAAACCCCTATCTTAAGGCTCTGAGTGTTTGCACACATGTACAAACAGGCATGTTTAAACCTAACGTTTTTAGTGAAATCATGTTTCTCTTGAGGAGAAAACGCGTTTAAAGCCATAAAAAGATCTCACTGTGTTTTGGCATTGACCAAGCTACCAACCACCTAAAAAAGGATCAGAACTGGAGAAATTACACATTGACATTGGGTGAAATCATGTAACTCTTAAGGACGTGTTGCAGAATTGTTGAATAGATTCATTTTTCTTGTTTTGTTTGTTTTTGATGAAATTGTGCTTTTCTCGTCGAGAAAAGGCGTTTAACGCGATAAAAAGGTTTAGTGCGTTATGAATACGGGCTAGCTTACCAAAAGTACAAATGTGAACTAAATAAGGCCGGGAGTCGTTTTTATTGCTTAAAACACGATTTCTCGACCAGAATATGCTTTTTCAAAAAAGCCATGTTCCCATGGCGAGAGACTCGTTTTCTGTGAGAAAATGCATTCAAAGGAGGGATTTCATCAGAAACACTATAAATACATATTGTACTTGTCTGAAAACGCACAGAACCTTGAAATAGAAGGTTTCTCACCAAAAAACACATTGGTGAAACCCCTATCTTAAGGATCTGAGTGTTTGCACACATGTACAAACAGGCATGTTTAAACTATAACGTTTTTAGTGAAATCATGTTTCTCTCGAGGAGAAAACGCGTTTAAAGCCATAAAAAGATCTCACTGTGTTTTGGCATTGACCAAGCTACCAACAACCTAAAAAATGATCAGAACTGGAGAAATTACATATTGACATTGGGTGAAATCATGTAACTCTTAAGGACGTGTTGCAGACTTGTTGAATAGATTCATTTTTCTTGTTTTGTTTGTTTTTGATGAAATTGCTTTTCTCGTCGAGAAAAGGCGTTTAACGCGATAAAGAGGTTTAGTGCGTTATGAATACGGGCTAGCTTACCAAAAGTACAAATGTGAACTAAATAAGGCCGGGAGTCGTTTTTATTGTTTAAAACACGATTTCTCGACGAGAATATGCTTTTTCAAAAAAGCCATGTTCCCATGGCGAGAGACTCGTTTTCTGTGAGAAAATGCATTAAAAGGAGGGATTTCATCAGAAACACTATACATACATATTGTACTTGTCATAAAAAGGCACAGAACCTTGAAATAGAAGGTTTCTCACCAAAAAACACATTGGTGAAACCCCTATCTTAAGGCTCTGAGTGTTTGCGCACATGTACAACAGGCATGTTTAAACTTTAACGTTTTTAGTGAAATCATGTTTCTCTCGAGGAGAAAACGCGTGTTTAAAGCCATAAAAAGATTTCACTGTGTTTTGACATTGGACCAAGGTACCAACAACCTAAAAAATGATCAGAACTGGAGAAATTACACATTGACATTGGGTGAAATCATGTAACTCTTAAGGACGTGTTGTAGACTTGTTGAATACATTCATTTTTCTTGTTTTGTTTGTTTTTGATGAAATTGTGCTTTTCTCGTCGAGAAAAGAAGTTTAATGCGATAAAAAGGTTTAGTGCGTTATGAATACGGGTTAGCTTACCAAAAGTACAAATGTGAACTAAATAAGGCCGGGAGTCGTTTTTATTGTTTAAAACACGATTTCTCGACGAGAATATGCTTTTTCAAAAAAGCAATGTTCCCATGGCGAGAGACTCGTTTTCTGTGAGAAAATGCATTAAAAGGAGGGATTTCATCAGAAACACTATAAATACATATTGTACTTGTCTGAAAACACACAGAACCTTGAAATAGAAGGTTTCTCACCAAAAAACACATTGGTGAAACCCCTATCTTAAGGCTCTGAGTGTTTGCACACATGTACAACAGGCATGTTTAAACTATAACGTTTTTAGTGAAATCATGTTTCTCTCGAGGAGAAAACGCGTTTAAAGCCATAAAAAGATCTCACTGTGTTTTGGCATTGACCAAGCTACCAACCACCTAAAAAATGATCAGAACTGGAGAAATTACACATTGACATTGGGTGAAATCATGTAACTCTTAAGGACGTGTTGCAGACTTGTTGAATAGATTCATTTTTCTTGTTTTGTTTGTTTTTGATGAAATTGTGCTTTTCTCGTCGAGAAAAGGCGTTTAACGCGATAAAAAGGTTTAGTGCGTTATGAATACGGGCTAGCTTACCAAAAGTACAAATGTGAACTAAATAAGGCCGGGAGTCGTTTTTATTGCTTAAAACACGATTTCTCGACCAGAATATGCTTTTTCAAAAAAGCCATGTTCCCATGGCGAGAGACTCGTTTTCTGTGAGAAAATGCATTAAAAGGAGGGATTTCATCAGAAACACTATAAATACATATTGTACTTGTCTGAAAACGCACAGAACCTTGAAATAGAAGGTTTCTCATCAAAAAACACATTGGTGAAACCCCTATCTTAAGGCTCTGAGTGTTTGCACACATGTACAAACAGGCATGTTTAAACTATAACGTTTTTAGTGAAATCATGTTTCTCTTGAGGAGAAAACGCGTTTAAAGCCATAAAAAGATCTCACTGTGTTTTGGCATTGACCAAGCTACCAACCACCTAAAAAAGGATCAGAACTGGAGAAATTACACATTGACATTGGGTGAAATCATGTAACTCTTAAGGACGTGTTGCAGAATTGTTGAATAGATTCATTTTTCTTGTTTTGTTTGTTTTTGATGAAATTGTGCTTTTCTCGTCGAGAAAAGGCGTTTAACGCGATAAAAAGGTTTAGTGCGTTATGAATACGGGCTAGCTTACCAAAAGTACAAATGTGAACTAAATAAGGCAGGGAGTCGTTTTTATTGCTTAAAACACGATTTCTCGACCAGAATATGCTTTTTCAAAAAAGCCATGTTCCCATGGCGAGAGACTCGTTTTCTGTGAGAAAATGCATTAAAAGGAGGGATTTCATCAGAAACACTATAAATACATATTGTACTTGTCTGAAAACGCACAGAACCTTGAAATAGAAGGTTTCTCACCAAAAAACACATTGGTGAAACCCCTATCTTAAGGCTCTGAGTGTTTGCACACATGTACAAACAGGCATGTTTAAACTATAACGTTTTTAGTGAAATCATGTTTCTCTCGAGGAGAAAACGCGTTTAAAGCCATAAAAAGATCTCACTGTGTTTTGGCATTGACCAAGCTACCAACAACCTAAAAAATGATCAGAACTGGAGAAATTACATATTGACATTGGGTGAAATCATGTAACTCTTAAGGACGTGTTGCAGACTTGTTGAATAGATTCATTTTTCTTGTTTTGTTTGTTTTTGATGAAATTGCTTTTCTCGTCGAGAAAAGGCGTTTAACGCGATAAAAAGGTTTAGTGCGTTATGAATACGGGCTAGCTTACCAAAAGTACAAATGTGAACTAAATAAGGCCGGGAGTCGTTTTTATTGTTTAAAACACGATTTCTCGACGAGAATATGCTTTTTCAAAAAAGCCATGTTCCCATGGCGAGAGACTCGTTTTCTGTGAGAAAATGCATTAAAAGGAGGGATTTCATCAGAAACACTATAAATACATATTGTACTTGTCATAAAAAGGCACAGAACCTTGAAATAGAAGGTTTCTCACCAAAAAACACATTGGTGAAACCCCTATCTTAAGGCTCTGAGTGTTTGCGCACATGTACAACAGGCATGTTTAAACTTTAACGTTTTTAGTGAAATCATGTTTCTCTCGAGGAGAAAACGCGTGTTTAAAGCCATACAAAGATTTCACTGTGTTTTGACATTGGACCAAGGTACCAACAACCTAAAAAATGATCAGAACTGGAGAAATTACACATTGACATTGGGTGAAATCATGTAACTCTTAAGGACGTGTTGTAGACTTGTTGAATACATTCATTTTTCTTGTTTTGTTTGTTTTTGATGAAATTGTGCTTTTCTCGTCGAGAAAAGACGTTTATAACGCGATAAAAAGGTTTAGTGCGTTATGAATACGGGCTAGCTTACCAAAAGTGTTAGCTTACCAAAAGTACAAATGTGAACTAAATAAGGCCGCGAGTCGTTTTTATTGTTTAAAACACGATTTCTCGACGAGAATATGCTTTTTCAAAAAAGCCATGTTCCCATGGCGAGAGACTCGTTTTCTGTGAGAAAATGCATTAAAAGGAGGGATTTCATCAGAAACACTATAAATACATATTGTACTTGTCATAAAAAGGCACAGAACCTTGAAATAGAAGGTTTCTCACCAAAAAACACATTGGTGAAACCCCTATCTTAAGGCTCTGAGTGTTTGCGCACATGTACAACATGCATGTTTAAACTATAACGTTTTTAGTGAAATCATGTTTCTCTCGAGGAGAAAACGCGTTTAAAGCCATAAAAAGATTTCACTGTGTTTTGACATTGGACCAAGGTACCAACAACCTAAAAAATGATCAGAACTGGAGAAATTACACATTGACATTGGGTGAAATCATGTAACTCTTAAGGACGTGTTGTAGACTTGTTGAATACATTCATTTTTCTTGTTTTGTTTGTTTTTGATGAAATTGTGCTTTTCTCGTCGAGAAAAGGCGTTTAACGCGATAAAAAGGTTTAGTGCGTTATGAATACGGGCTAGCTTACCAAAAGTACAAATGTGAACTAAATAAGGCCGGGAGTCGTTTTTATTGCTTAAAACACGATTTCTCGACCAGAATATGCTTTTTCAAAAAAGCCATGTTCCCATGGCGAGAGACTCGTTTTCTGTGAGAAAATGCATTCAAAGGAGGGATTTCATCAGAAACACTATAAATACATATTGTACTTGTCTGAAAACGCACAGAACCTTGAAATAGAAGGTTTCTCACCAAAAAACACATTGGTGAAACCCCTATCTTAAGGCTCTGAGTGTTTGCACACATGTACAAACAGGCATGTTTAAACTATAACGTTTTTAGTGAAATCATGTTTCTCTCGAGGAGAAAACGCGTTTAAAGCCATAAAAAGATTTCACTGTGTTTTGACATTGGACCAAGGTACCAACAACCTAAAAAATGATCAGAACTGGAGAAATTACACATTGACATTGGGTGAAATCATGTAACTCTTAAGGACGTGTTGTAGACTTGTTGAATACATTCATTTTTCTTGTTTTGTTTGTTTTTGATGAAATTGTGCTTTTCTCGTCGAGAAAAGGCGTTTAACGCGATAAAAAGGTTTAGTGCGTTATGAATACGGGCTAGCTTACCAAAAGTACAAATGTGAACTAAATAAGGCCGGGAGTCGTTTTTATTGCTTAAAACACGATTTCTCGACCAGAATATGCTTTTTCAAAAAAGCCATGTTCCCATGGCGAGAGACTCGTTTTCTGTGAGAAAATGCATTAAAAGGAGGGATTTCATCAGAAACACTATAAATACATATTGTACTTGTCTGAAAACGCACAGAACCTTGAAATAGAAGGTTTCTCACCAAAAAACACATTGGTGAAACCCCTATCTTAAGGCTCTGAGTGTTTGCACACATGTACAAACAGGCATGTTTAAACCTAACGTTTTTAGTGAAATCATGTTTCTCTTGAGGAGAAAACGCGTTTAAAGCCATAAAAAGATCTCACTGTGTTTTGGCATTGACCAAGCTACCAACCACCTAAAAAAGGATCAGAACTGGAGAAATTACACATTGACATTGGGTGAAATCATGTAACTCTTAAGGACGTGTTGCAGAATTGTTGAATAGATTCATTTTTCTTGTTTTGTTTGTTTTTGATGAAATTGTGCTTTTCTCGTCGAGAAAAGGCGTTTAACGCGATAAAAAGGTTTAGTGCGTTATGAATACGGGCTAGCTTACCAAAAGTACAAATGTGAACTAAATAAGGCCGGGAGTCGTTTTTATTGCTTAAAACACGATTTCTCGACCAGAATATGCTTTTTCAAAAAAGCCATGTTCCCATGGCGAGAGACTCGTTTTCTGTGAGAAAATGCATTCAAAGGAGGGATTTCATCAGAAACACTATAAATACATATTGTACTTGTCTGAAAACGCACAGAACCTTGAAATAGAAGGTTTCTCACCAAAAAACACATTGGTGAAACCCCTATCTTAAGGCTCTGAGTGTTTGCACACATGTACAAACAGGCATGTTTAAACTATAACGTTTTTAGTGAAATCATGTTTCTCTCGAGGAGAAAACGCGTTTAAAGCCATAAAAAGATCTCACTGTGTTTTGGCATTGACCAAGCTACCAACAACCTAAAAAATGATCAGAACTGGAGAAATTACATATTGACATTGGGTGAAATCATGTAACTCTTAAGGACGTGTTGCAGACTTGTTGAATAGATTCATTTTTCTTGTTTTGTTTGTTTTTGATGAAATTGCTTTTCTCGTCGAGAAAAGGCGTTTAACGCGATAAAGAGGTTTAGTGCGTTATGAATACGGGCTAGCTTACCAAAAGTACAAATGTGAACTAAATAAGGCCGGGAGTCGTTTTTATTGTTTAAAACACGATTTCTCGACGAGAATATGCTTTTTCAAAAAAGCCATGTTCCCATGGCGAGAGACTCGTTTTCTGTGAGAAAATGCATTAAAAGGAGGGATTTCATCAGAAACACTATACATACATATTGTACTTGTCATAAAAAGGCACAGAACCTTGAAATAGAAGGTTTCTCACCAAAAAACACATTGGTGAAACCCCTATCTTAAGGCTCTGAGTGTTTGCGCACATGTACAACAGGCATGTTTAAACTTTAACGTTTTTAGTGAAATCATGTTTCTCTCGAGGAGAAAACGCGTGTTTAAAGCCATAAAAAGATTTCACTGTGTTTTGACATTGGACCAAGGTACCAACAACCTAAAAAATGATCAGAACTGGAGAAATTACACATTGACATTGGGTGAAATCATGTAACTCTTAAGGACGTGTTGTAGACTTGTTGAATACATTCATTTTTCTTGTTTTGTTTGTTTTTGATGAAATTGCTTTTCTCGTCGAGAAAAGGCGTTTAACGCGATAAAGAGGTTTAGTGCGTTATGAATACGGGCTAGCTTACCAAAAGTACAAATGTGAACTAAATAAGGCCGGGAGTCGTTTTTATTGTTTAAAACACGATTTCTCGACGAGAATATGCTTTTTCAAAAAAGCCATGTTCCCATGGCGAGAGACTCGTTTTCTGTGAGAAAATGCATTCAAAGGAGGGATTTCATCAGAAACACTATAAATACATATTGTACTTGTCATAAAAAGGCACAGAACCTTGAAATAGAAGGTTTCTCACCAAAAAACACATTGGTGAAACCCCTATCTTAAGGCTCTGAGTGTTTGCGCACATGTACAACATGCATGTTTAAACTATAACGTTTTTAGTGAAATCATGTTTCTCTCGAGGAGAAAACGCGTTTAAAGCCATAAAAAGATTTCACTGTGTTTTGACATTGGACCAAGGTACCAACAACCTAAAAAATGATCAGAACTGGAGAAATTACACATTGACATTGGGTGAAATCATGTAACTCTTAAGGACGTGTTGTAGACTTGTTGAATACATTCATTTTTCTTGTTTTGTTTGTTTTTGATGAAATTGTGCTTTTCTCGTCGAGAAAAGAAGTTTAATGCGATAAAAAGGTTTAGTGCGTTATGAATACGGGTTAGCTTACCAAAAGTACAAATGTGAACTAAATAAGGCCGGGAGTCGTTTTTATTGTTTAAAACACGATTTCTCGACGAGAATATGCTTTTTCAAAAAAGCAATGTTCCCATGGCGAGAGACTCGTTTTCTGTGAGAAAATGCATTAAAAGGAGGGATTTCATCAGAAACACTATAAATACATATTGTACTTGTCTGAAAACACACAGAACCTTGAAATAGAAGGTTTCTCACCAAAAAACACATTGGTGAAACCCCTATCTTAAGGCTCTGAGTGTTTGCACACATGTACAACAGGCATGTTTAAACTATAACGTTTTTAGTGAAATCATGTTTCTCTCGAGGAGAAAACGCGTTTAAAGCCATAAAAAGATCTCACTGTGTTTTGGCATTGACCAAGCTACCAACCACCTAAAAAATGATCAGAACTGGAGAAATTACACATTGACATTGGGTGAAATCATGTAACTCTTAAGGACGTGTTGCAGACTTGTTGAATAGATTCATTTTTCTTGTTTTGTTTGTTTTTGATGAAATTGTGCTTTTCTCGTCGAGAAAAGGCGTTTAACGCGATAAAAAGGTTTAGTGCGTTATGAATACGGGCTAGCTTACCAAAAGTACAAATGTGAACTAAATAAGGCCGGGAGTCGTTTTTATTGCTTAAAACACGATTTCTCGACCAGAATATGCTTTTTCAAAAAAGCCATGTTCCCATGGCGAGAGACTCGTTTTCTGTGAGAAAATGCATTAAAAGGAGGGATTTCATCAGAAACACTATAAATACATATTGTACTTGTCTGAAAACGCACAGAACCTTGAAATAGAAGGTTTCTCATCAAAAAACACATTGGTGAAACCCCTATCTTAAGGCTCTGAGTGTTTGCACACATGTACAAACAGGCATGTTTAAACTATAACGTTTTTAGTGAAATCATGTTTCTCTTGAGGAGAAAACGCGTTTAAAGCCATAAAAAGATCTCACTGTGTTTTGGCATTGACCAAGCTACCAACCACCTAAAAAAGGATCAGAACTGGAGAAATTACACATTGACATTGGGTGAAATCATGTAACTCTTAAGGACGTGTTGCAGAATTGTTGAATAGATTCATTTTTCTTGTTTTGTTTGTTTTTGATGAAATTGTGCTTTTCTCGTCGAGAAAAGGCGTTTAACGCGATAAAAAGGTTTAGTGCGTTATGAATACGGGCTAGCTTACCAAAAGTACAAATGTGAACTAAATAAGGCCGGGAGTCGTTTTTATTGCTTAAAACACGATTTCTCGACCAGAATATGCTTTTTCAAAAAAGCCATGTTCCCATGGCGAGAGACTCGTTTTCTGTGAGAAAATGCATTAAAAGGAGGGATTTCATCAGAAACACTATAAATACATATTGTACTTGTCTGAAAACGCACAGAACCTTGAAATAGAAGGTTTCTCACCAAAAAACACATTGGTGAAACCCCTATCTTAAGGCTCTGAGTGTTTGCACACATGTACAAACAGGCATGTTTAAACTATAACGTTTTTAGTGAAATCATGTTTCTCTCGAGGAGAAAACGCGTTTAAAGCCATAAAAAGATCTCACTGTGTTTTGGCATTGACCAAGCTACCAACAACCTAAAAAATGATCAGAACTGGAGAAATTACATATTGACATTGGGTGAAATCATGTAACTCTTAAGGACGTGTTGCAGACTTGTTGAATAGATTCATTTTTCTTGTTTTGTTTGTTTTTGATGAAATTGCTTTTCTCGTCGAGAAAAGGCGTTTAACGCGATAAAAAGGTTTAGTGCGTTATGAATACGGGCTAGCTTACCAAAAGTACAAATGTGAACTAAATAAGGCCGGGAGTCGTTTTTATTGTTTAAAACACGATTTCTCGACGAGAATATGCTTTTTCAAAAAAGCCATGTTCCCATGGCGAGAGACTCGTTTTCTGTGAGAAAATGCATTAAAAGGAGGGATTTCATCAGAAACACTATAAATACATATTGTACTTGTCATAAAAAGGCACAGAACCTTGAAATAGAAGGTTTCTCACCAAAAAACACATTGGTGAAACCCCTATCTTAAGGCTCTGAGTGTTTGCGCACATGTACAACAGGCATGTTTAAACTTTAACGTTTTTAGTGAAATCATGTTTCTCTCGAGGAGAAAACGCGTGTTTAAAGCCATACAAAGATTTCACTGTGTTTTGACATTGGACCAAGGTACCAACAACCTAAAAAATGATCAGAACTGGAGAAATTACACATTGACATTGGGTGAAATCATGTAACTCTTAAGGACGTGTTGTAGACTTGTTGAATACATTCATTTTTCTTGTTTTGTTTGTTTTTGATGAAATTGTGCTTTTCTCGTCGAGAAAAGACGTTTATAACGCGATAAAAAGGTTTAGTGCGTTATGAATACGGGCTAGCTTACCAAAAGTGTTAGCTTACCAAAAGTACAAATGTGAACTAAATAAGGCCGCGAGTCGTTTTTATTGTTTAAAACACGATTTCTCGACGAGAATATGCTTTTTCAAAAAAGCCATGTTCCCATGGCGAGAGACTCGTTTTCTGTGAGAAAATGCATTAAAAGGAGGGATTTCATCAGAAACACTATAAATACATATTGTACTTGTCATAAAAAGGCACAGAACCTTGAAATAGAAGGTTTCTCACCAAAAAACACATTGGTGAAACCCCTATCTTAAGGCTCTGAGTGTTTGCGCACATGTACAACATGCATGTTTAAACTATAACGTTTTTAGTGAAATCATGTTTCTCTCGAGGAGAAAACGCGTTTAAAGCCATAAAAAGATTTCACTGTGTTTTGACATTGGACCAAGGTACCAACAACCTAAAAAATGATCAGAACTGGAGAAATTACACATTGACATTGGGTGAAATCATGTAACTCTTAAGGACGTGTTGTAGACTTGTTGAATACATTCATTTTTCTTGTTTTGTTTGTTTTTGATGAAATTGTGCTTTTCTCGTCGAGAAAAGGCGTTTAACGCGATAAAAAGGTTTAGTGCGTTATGAATACGGGCTAGCTTACCAAAAGTACAAATGTGAACTAAATAAGGCCGGGAGTCGTTTTTATTGCTTAAAACACGATTTCTCGACCAGAATATGCTTTTTCAAAAAAGCCATGTTCCCATGGCGAGAGACTCGTTTTCTGTGAGAAAATGCATTCAAAGGAGGGATTTCATCAGAAACACTATAAATACATATTGTACTTGTCTGAAAACGCACAGAACCTTGAAATAGAAGGTTTCTCACCAAAAAACACATTGGTGAAACCCTTATCTTAAGGCTCTGAGTGTTTGCACACATGTACAAACAGGCATGTTTAAACTATAACGTTTTTAGTGAAATCATGTTTCTCTCGAGGAGAAAACGCGTTTAAAGCCATAAAAAGATTTCACTGTGTTTTGACATTGGACCAAGGTACCAACAACCTAAAAAATGATCAGAACTGGAGAAATTACACATTGACATTGGGTGAAATCATGTAACTCTTAAGGACGTGTTGTAGACTTGTTGAATACATTCATTTTTCTTGTTTTGTTTGTTTTTGATGAAATTGTGCTTTTCTCGTCGAGAAAAGGCGTTTAACGCGATAAAAAGGTTTAGTGCGTTATGAATACGGGCTAGCTTACCAAAAGTACAAATGTGAACTAAATAAGGCCGGGAGTCGTTTTTATTGCTTAAAACACGATTTCTCGACCAGAATATGCTTTTTCAAAAAAGCAATGTTCCCATGGCGAGAGACTCGTTTTCTGTGAGAAAATGCATTAAAAGGAGGGATTTCATCAGAAACACTATAAATACATATTGTACTTGTCTGAAAACACACAGAACCTTGAAATAGAAGGTTTCTCACCAAAAAACACATTGGTCAAACCCCTATCTTAAGGCTCTGAGTGTTTGCACACATGTACAACAGGCATGTTTAAACTATAACGTTTTTAGTGAAATCATGTTTCTCTCGAGGAGAAAACGCGTTTAAAGCCATAAAAAGATCTCACTGTGTTTTGGCATTGACCAAGCTACCAACCACCTAAAAAATGATCAGAACTGGAGAAATTACACATTGACATTGGGTGAAATCATGTAACTCTTAAGGACGTGTTGCAGACTTGTTGAATAGATTCATTTTTCTTGTTTTGTTTGTTTTTGATGAAATTGTGCTTTTCTCGTCGAGAAAAGGCGTTTAACGCGATAAAAAGGTTTAGTGCGTTATGAATACGGGCTAGCTTACCAAAAGTACAAATGTGAACTAAATAAGGCCGGGAGTCGTTTTTATTGCTTAAAACACGATTTCTCGACCAGAATATGCTTTTTCAAAAAAGCCATGTTCCCATGGCGAGAGACTCGTTTTCTGTGAGAAAATGCATTAAAAGGAGGGATTTCATCAGAAACACTATAAATACATATTGTACTTGTCTGAAAACGCACAGAACCTTGAAATAGAAGGTTTCTCACCAAAAAACACATTGGTGAAACCCCTATCTTAAGGCTCTGAGTGTTTGCACACATGTACAAACAGGCATGTTTAAACCTAACGTTTTTAGTGAAATCATGTTTCTCTTGAGGAGAAAACGCGTTTAAAGCCATAAAAAGATCTCACTGTGTTTTGGCATTGACCAAGCTACCAACCACCTAAAAAAGGATCAGAACTGGAGAAATTACACATTGACATTGGGTGAAATCATGTAACTCTTAAGGACGTGTTGCAGAATTGTTGAATAGATTCATTTTTCTTGTTTTGTTTGTTTTTGATGAAATTGTGCTTTTCTCGTCGAGAAAAGGCGTTTAACGCGATAAAAAGGTTTAGTGCGTTATGAATACGGGCTAGCTTACCAAAAGTACAAATGTGAACTAAATAAGGCCGGGAGTCGTTTTTATTGCTTAAAACACGATTTCTCGACCAGAATATGCTTTTTCAAAAAAGCCATGTTCCCATGGCGAGAGACTCGTTTTCTGTGAGAAAATGCATTCAAAGGAGGGATTTCATCAGAAACACTATAAATACATATTGTACTTGTCTGAAAACGCACAGAACCTTGAAATAGAAGGTTTCTCACCAAAAAACACATTGGTGAAACCCCTATCTTAAGGCTCTGAGTGTTTGCACACATGTACAAACAGGCATGTTTAAACTATAACGTTTTTAGTGAAATCATGTTTCTCTCGAGGAGAAAACGCGTTTAAAGCCATAAAAAGATCTCACTGTGTTTTGGCATTGACCAAGCTACCAACAACCTAAAAAATGATCAGAACTGGAGAAATTACATATTGACATTGGGTGAAATCATGTAACTCTTAAGGACGTGTTGCAGACTTGTTGAATAGATTCATTTTTCTTGTTTTGTTTGTTTTTGATGAAATTGCTTTTCTCGTCGAGAAAAGGCGTTTAACGCGATAAAGAGGTTTAGTGCGTTATGAATACGGGCTAGCTTACCAAAAGTACAAATGTGAACTAAATAAGGCCGGGAGTCGTTTTTATTGTTTAAAACACGATTTCTCGACGAGAATATGCTTTTTCAAAAAAGCCATGTTCCCATGGCGAGAGACTCGTTTTCTGTGAGAAAATGCATTAAAAGGAGGGATTTCATCAGAAACACTATACATACATATTGTACTTGTCATAAAAAGGCACAGAACCTTGAAATAGAAGGTTTCTCACCAAAAAACACATTGGTGAAACCCCTATCTTAAGGCTCTGAGTGTTTGCGCACATGTACAACAGGCATGTTTAAACTTTAACGTTTTTAGTGAAATCATGTTTCTCTCGAGGAGAAAACGCGTGTTTAAAGCCATAAAAAGATTTCACTGTGTTTTGACATTGGACCAAGGTACCAACAACCTAAAAAATGATCAGAACTGGAGAAATTACACATTGACATTGGGTGAAATCATGTAACTCTTAAGGACGTGTTGTAGACTTGTTGAATACATTCATTTTTCTTGTTTTGTTTGTTTTTGATGAAATTGTGCTTTTCTCGTCGAGAAAAGACGTTTATAACGCGATAAAAAGGTTTAGTGCGTTATGAATACGGGCTAGCTTACCAAAACTGTTAGCTTACCAAAAGTACAAATGTGAACTAAATAAGGCCGGGAGTCGTTTTTATTGTTTAAAACACGATTTCTCGACGAGAATATGCTTTTTCAAAAAAGCCATGTTCCCATGGCGAGAGACTCGTTTTCTGTGAGAAAATGCATTCAAAGGAGGGATTTCATCAGAAACACTATAAATACATATTGTACTTGTCATAAAAAGGCACAGAACCTTGAAATAGAAGGTTTCTCACCAAAAAACACATTGGTGAAACCCCTATCTTAAGGCTCTGAGTGTTTGCGCACATGTACAACATGCATGTTTAAACTATAACGTTTTTAGTGAAATCATGTTTCTCTCGAGGAGAAAACGCGTTTAAAGCCATAAAAAGATTTCACTGTGTTTTGACATTGGACCAAGGTACCAACAACCTAAAAAATGATCAGAACTGGAGAAATTACACATTGACATTGGGTGAAATCATGTAACTCTTAAGGACGTGTTGTAGACTTGTTGAATACATTCATTTTTCTTGTTTTGTTTGTTTTTGATGAAATTGTGCTTTTCTCGTCGAGAAAAGAAGTTTAATGCGATAAAAAGGTTTAGTGCGTTATGAATACGGGTTAGCTTACCAAAAGTACAAATGTGAACTAAATAAGGCCGGGAGTCGTTTTTATTGTTTAAAACACGATTTCTCGACGAGAATATGCTTTTTCAAAAAAGCAATGTTCCCATGGCGAGAGACTCGTTTTCTGTGAGAAAATGCATTCAAAGGAGGGATTTCATCAGAAACACTATAAATACATATTGTACTTGTCTGAAAACACACAGAACCTTGAAATAGAAGGTTTCTCACCAAAAAACACATTGGTGAAACCCCTATCTTAAGGCTCTGAGTGTTTGCACACATGTACAACAGGCATGTTTAAACTATAACGTTTTTAGTGAAATCATGTTTCTCTCGAGGAGAAAACGCGTTTAAAGCCATAAAAAGATCTCACTGTGTTTTGGCATTGACCAAGCTACCAACCACCTAAAAAATGATCAGAACTGGAGAAATTACACATTGACATTGGGTGAAATCATGTAACTCTTAAGGACGTGTTGCAGACTTGTTGAATAGATTCATTTTTCTTGTTTTGTTTGTTTTTGATGAAATTGTGCTTTTCTCGTCGAGAAAAGGCGTTTAACGCGATAAAAAGGTTTAGTGCGTTATGAATACGGGCTAGCTTACCAAAAGTACAAATGTGAACTAAATAAGACCGGGAGTCGTTTTTATTGCTTAAAACACGATTTCTCGACCAGAATATGCTTTTTCAAAAAAGCCATGTTCCCATGGCGAGAGACTCGTTTTCTGTGAGAAAATGCATTAAAAGGAGGGATTTCATCAGAAACACTATACATACATATTGTACTTGTCATAAAAAGGCACAGAACCTTGAAATAGAATGTTTCTCACCAAAAAACACATTGGTGAAACCCCTATCTTAAGGCTCTGAGTGTTTGCGCACATGTACAACAGGCATGTTTAAACTTTAACGTTTTTAGTGAAATCATGTTTCTCTCGAGGAGAAAACGCGTGTTTAAAGCCATAAAAAGATTTCACTGTGTTTTGACATTGGACCAAGGTACCAACAACCTAAAAAATGATCAGAACTGGAGAAATTACACATTGACATTGGGTGAAATCATGTAACTCTTAAGGACGTGTTGTAGACTTGTTGAATACATTCATTTTTCTTGTTTTGTTTGTTTTTGATGAAATTGTGCTTTTCTCGTCGAGAAAAGACGTTTATAACGCGATAAAAAGGTTTAGTGCGTTATGAATACGGGCTAGCTTACCAAAACTGTTAGCTTACCAAAAGTACAAATGTGAACTAAATAAGGCCGGGAGTCGTTTTTATTGTTTAAAACACGATTTCTCGACGAGAATATGCTTTTTCAAAAAAGCCATGTTCCCATGGCGAGAGACTCGTTTTCTGTGAGAAAATGCATTCAAAGGAGGGATTTCATCAGAAACACTATAAATACATATTGTACTTGTCATAAAAAGGCACAGAACCTTGAAATAGAAGGTTTCTCACCAAAAAACACATTGGTGAAACCCCTATCTTAAGGCTCTGAGTGTTTGCGCACATGTACAACATGCATGTTTAAACTATAACGTTTTTAGTGAAATCATGTTTCTCTCGAGGAGAAAACGCGTTTAAAGCCATAAAAAGATTTCACTGTGTTTTGACATTGGACCAAGGTACCAACAACCTAAAAAATGATCAGAACTGGAGAAATTACACATTGACATTGGGTGAAATCATGTAACTCTTAAGGACGTGTTGTAGACTTGTTGAATACATTCATTTTTCTTGTTTTGTTTGTTTTTGATGAAATTGTGCTTTTCTCGTCGAGAAAAGGCGTTTAACGCGATAAAAAGGTTTAGTGCGTTATGAATACGGGCTAGCTTACCAAAAGTACAAATGTGAACTAAATAAGGCCGGGAGTCGTTTTTATTGTTTAAAACACGATTTCTCGACGAGAATATGCTTTTTCAAAAAAGCAATGTTCCCATGGCGAGAGACTCGTTTTCTGTGAGAAAATGCATTAAAAGGAGGGATTTCATCAGAAACACTATAAATACATATTGTACTTGTCTGAAAACACACAGAACCTTGAAATAGAAGGTTTCTCGCCAAAAAACACATTGGTGAAACCCCTATCTTAAGGCTCTGAGTGTTTGCACACATGTACAACAGGCATGTTTAAACTATAACGTTTTTAGTGAAATCATGTTTCTCTCGAGGAGAAAACGCGTTTAAAGCCATAAAAAGATCTCACTGTGTTTTGGCATTGACCAAGCTACCAACCACCTAAAAAATGATCAGAACTGGAGAAATTACACATTGACATTGGGTGAAATCATGTAACTCTTAAGGACGTGTTGCAGACTTGTTGAATAGATTCATTTTTCTTGTTTTGTTTGTTTTTGATGAAATTGTGCTTTTCTCGTCGAGAAAAGGCGTTTAACGCGATAAAAAGGTTTAGTGCGTTATGAATACGGGCTAGCTTACCAAAAGTACAAATGTGAACTAAATAAGGCCGGGAGTCGTTTTTATTGCTTAAAACACGATTTCTCGACCAGAATATGCTTTTTCAAAAAAGCCATGTTCCCATGGCGAGAGACTCGTTTTCTGTGAGAAAATGCATTCAAAGGAGGGATTTCATCAGAAACACTATAAATACATATTGTACTTGTCTGAAAACGCACAGAACCTTGAAATAGAAGGTTTCTCATCAAAAAACACATTGGTGAAACCCCTATCTTAAGGCTCTGAGTGTTTGCACACATGTACAAACAGGCATGTTTAAACTATAACGTTTTTAGTGAAATCATGTTTCTCTCGAGGAGAAAACGCGTTTAAAGCCATAAAAAGATTTCACTGTGTTTTGACATTGGACCAAGGTACCAACAACCTAAAAAATGATCAGAACTGGAGAAATTACACATTTACATTGGGTGAAATCATGTAACTCTTAAGGACGTGTTGTAGACTTGTTGAATACATTCATTTTTCTTGTTTTGTTTGTTTTTGATGAAATTGTGCTTTTCTCGTCGAGAAAAGAAGTTTAACGCGATAAAAAGGTTTAGTGCGTTATGAATACGGGTTAGCTTACCAAAAGTACAAATGTGAACTAAATAAGGCCGGGAGTCGTTTTTATTGTTTAAAACACGATTTCTCGACGAGAATATGCTTTTTCAAAAAAGCCATGTTCCCATGGCGAGAGACTCGTTTTCTGTGAGAAAATGCATTAAAAGGAGGGATTTCATCAGAAACACTATAAATACATATTGTACTTGTCATAAAAAGGCACAGAACCTTGAAATAGAAGGTTTCTCACCAAAAAACACATTGGTGAAACCCCTATCTTAAGGCTCTGAGTGTTTGCGCACATGTACAACATGCATGTTTAAACTATAACGTTTTTAGTGAAATCATGTTTCTCTCGAGGAGAAAACGCGTTTAAAGCCATAAAAAGATTTCACTGTGTTTTGACATTGGACCAAGGTACCAACAACCTAAAAAATGATCAGAACTGGAGAAATTACACATTGACATTGGGTGAAATCATGTAACTCTTAAGGACGTGTTGTAGACTTGTTGAATACATTCATTTTTCTTGTTTTGTTTGTTTTTGATGAAATTGTGCTTTTCTCGTCGAGAAAAGAAGTTTAATGCGATAAAAAGGTTTAGTGCGTTATGAATACGGGTTAGCTTACCAAAAGTACAAATGTGAACTAAATAAGGCCGGGAGTCGTTTTTATTGTTTAAAACACGATTTCTCGACGAGAATATGCTTTTTCAAAAAAGCCATGTTCCCATGGCGAGAGACTCGTTTTCTGTGAGAAAATGCATTAAAAGGAGGGATTTCATCAGAAACACTATAAATACATATTGTACTTGTCTGAAAACACACAGAACCTTGAAATAGAAGGTTTCTCACCAAAAAACACATTGGTGAAACCCCTATCTTAAGGCTCTGAGTGTTTGCACACATGTACAACAGGCATGTTTAAACTATAACGTTTTTAGTGAAATCATGTTTCTCTCGAGGAGAAAACGCGTTTAAAGCCATAAAAAGATCTCACTGTGTTTTGGCATTGACCAAGCTACCAACCACCTAAAAAATGATCAGAACTGGAGAAATTACACATTGACATTGGGTGAAATCATGTAACTCTTAAGGACGTGTTGCAGACTTGTTGAATAGATTCATTTTTCTTGTTTTGTTTGTTTTTGATGAAATTGTGCTTTTCTCGTCGAGAAAAGGCGTTTAACGCGATAAAAAGGTTTAGTGCGTTATGAATACGGGCTAGCTTACCAAAAGTACAAATGTGAACTAAATAAGGCCGGGAGTCGTTTTTATTGCTTAAAACACGATTTCTCGACCAGAATATGCTTTTTCAAAAAAGCCATGTTCCCATGGCGAGAGACTCGTTTTCTGTGAGAAAATGCATTAAAAGGAGGGATTTCATCAGAAACACTATAAATACATATTGTACTTGTCTGAAAACGCACAGAACCTTGAAATAGAAGGTTTCTCATCAAAAAACACATTGGTGAAACCCCTATCTTAAGGCTCTGAGTGTTTGCACACATGTACAAACAGGCATGTTTAAACTATAACGTTTTTAGTGAAATCATGTTTCTCTCGAGGAGAAAACGCGTTTAAAGCCATAAAAAGATCTCACTGTGTTTTGGCATTGACCAAGCTACCAACAATCTAAAAAATGATCAGAACTGGAGAAATTACATATTGACATTGGGTGAAATCATGTAACTCTTAAGGACGTGTTGCAGACTTGTTGAATAGATTCATTTTTCTTGTTTTGTTTGTTTTTGATGAAATTGCTTTTCTCGTCGAGAAAAGGCGTTTAATGCGATAAAAAGGTTTAGTGCGTTATGAATACGGGCTAGCTTACCAAAAGTACAAATGTGAACTAAATAAGGCCGGGAGTCGTTTTTATTGTTTAAAACACGATTTCTCGACGAGAATATGCTTTTTCAAAAAAGCCATGTTCCCATGGCGAGAGACTCGTTTTCTGTGAGAAAATGCATTCAAAGGAGGGATTTCATCAGAAACACTATAAATACATATTGTACTTGTCTGAAAACGCACAGAACCTTGAAATAGAAGGTTTCTCACCAAAAAACACATTGGTGAAACCCCTATCTTAAGGCTCTGAGTGTTTGCGCACATGTACAACAGGCATGTTTAAACTTTAACGTTTTTAGTTAAATCATGTTTCTCTCGAGGAGAAAACGCGTGTTTAAAGCCATAAAAAGATTTCACTGTGTTTTGACATTGGACCAAGCTACCAACAACCTAAAAAATGATCAGAACTGGAGAAATTACACATTGACATTGGGTGAAATCATGTAACTCTTAAGGACGTGTTGTAGACTTGTTGAATACATTCATTTTTCTTGTTTTGTTTGTTTTTGATGAAATTGCTTTTCTCGTCGAGAAAAGGCGTTTAACGCGATAAAAAGGTTTAGTGCGTTATGAATACGGGTTAGCTTACCAAAAGTACAAATGTGAACTAAATAAGGCCGGGAGTCGTTTTTATTGTTTAAAACACGATTTCTCGACGAGAATATGCTTTTTCAAAAAAGCCATGTTCCCATGGCGAGAGACTCGTTTTCTGTGAGAAAATGCATTAAAAGGAGGGATTTCATCAGAAACACTATAAATACATATTGTACTTGTCATAAAAAGGCACAGAACCTTGAAATAGAAGGTTTCTCACCAAAAAACACATTGGTGAAACCCCTATCTTAAGGCTCTGAGTGTTTGCGCACATGTACAACATGCATGTTTAAACTATAACGTTTTTAGTGAAATCATGTTTCTCTCGAGGAGAAAACGCGTTTAAAGCCATAAAAAGATCTCACTGTGTTTTGACATTGGACCAAGGTACCAACAACCTAAAAAATGATCAGAACTGGAGAAATTACACATTTACATTGGGTGAAATCATGTAACTCTTAAGGACGTGTTGCAGACTTGTTGAATAGATTCATTTTTCTTGTTTTGTTTGTTTTTGATGAAATTGTGCTTTTCTCGTCGAGAAAAGGCGTTTAACGCGATAAAAAGGTTTAGTGCGTTATGAATACGGGCTAGCTTACCAAAAGTACAAATGTGAACTAAATAAGGCCGGGAGTCGTTTTTATTGCTTAAAACACGATTTCTCGACCAGAATATGCTTTTTCAAAAAAGCCATGTTCCCATGGCGAGAGACTCGTTTTCTGTGAGAAAATGCATTAAAAGGAGGGATTTCATCAGAAACACTATAAATACATATTGTACTTGTCTGAAAACGCACAGAACCTTGAAATAGAAGGTTTCTCATCAAAAAACACATTGGTGAAACCCCTATCTTAAGGCTCTGAGTGTTTGCACACATGTACAAACAGGCATGTTTAAACTATAACGTTTTTAGTGAAATCATGTTTCTCTCGAGGAGAAAACGCGTTTAAAGCCATAAAAAGATCTCACTGTGTTTTGGCATTGACCAAGCTACCAACAACCTAAAAAATGATCAGAACTGGAGAAATTACATATTGACATTGGGTGAAATCATGTAACTCTTAAGGACGTGTTGCAGACTTGTTGAATAGATTCATTTTTCTTGTTTTGTTTGTTTTTGATGAAATTGCTTTTCTCGTCGAGAAAAGGCGTTTAATGCGATAAAAAGGTTTAGTGCGTTATGAATACGGGCTAGCTTACCAAAAGTACAAATGTGAACTAAATAAGGCCGGGAGTCGTTTTTATTGTTTAAAACACGATTTCTCGACGAGAATATGCTTTTTCAAAAAAGCCATGTTCCCATGGCGAGAGACTCGTTTTCTGTGAGAAAATGCATTAAAAGGAGGGATTTCATCAGAAACACTATAAATACATATTGTACTTGTCTGAAAACGCACAGAACCTTGAAATAGAAGGTTTCTCACCAAAAAACACATTGGTGAAACCCCTATCTTAAGGCTCTGAGTGTTTGCGCACATGTACAACAGGCATGTTTAAACTTTAACGTTTTTAGTTAAATCATGTTTCTCTCGAGGAGAAAACGCGTGTTTAAAGCCATAAAAAGATTTCACTGTGTTTTGACATTGGACCAAGCTACCAACAACCTAAAAAATGATCAGAACTGGAGAAATTACACATTGACATTGGGTGAAATCATGTAACTCTTAAGGACGTGTTGTAGACTTGTTGAATACATTCATTTTTCTTGTTTTGTTTGTTTTTGATGAAATTGCTTTTCTCGTCGAGAAAAGGCGTTTAACGCGATAAAAAGGTTTAGTGCGTTATGAATACGGGTTAGCTTACCAAAAGTACAAATGTGAACTAAATAAGGCCGGGAGTCGTTTTTATTGTTTAAAACACGATTTCTCGACGAGAATATGCTTTTTCAAAAAAGCCATGTTCCCATGGCGAGAGACTCGTTTTCTGTGAGAAAATGCATTAAAAGGAGGGATTTCATCAGAAACACTATAAATACATATTGTACTTGTCATAAAAAGGCACAGAACCTTGAAATAGAAGGTTTCTCACCAAAAAACACATTGGTGAAACCCCTATCTTAAGGCTCTGAGTGTTTGCGCACATGTACAACATGCATGTTTAAACTATAACGTTTTTAGTGAAATCATGTTTCTCTCGAGGAGAAAACGCGTTTAAAGCCATAAAAAGATTTCACTGTGTTTTGACATTGGACCAAGGTACCAACAACCTAAAAAATGATCAGAACTGGAGAAATTACACATTTACATTGGGTGAAATCATGTAACTCTTAAGGACGTGTTGTAGACTTGTTGAATACATTCATTTTTCTTGTTTTGTTTGTTTTTGATGAAATTGTGCTTTTCTCGTCGAGAAAAGAAGTTTAACGCGATAAAAAGGTTTAGTGCGTTATGAATACGGGTTAGCTTACCAAAAGTACAAATGTGAACTAAATAAGGCCGGGAGTCGTTTTTATTGTTTAAAACACGATTTCTCGACGAGAATATGCTTTTTCAAAAAAGCCATGTTCCCATGGCGAGAGACTCGTTTTCTGTGAGAAAATGCATTCAAAGGAGGGATTTCATCAGAAACACTATAAATACATATTGTACTTGTCATAAAAAGGCACAGAACCTTGAAATAGAAGGTTTCTCACCAAAAAACACATTGGTGAAACCCCTATCTTAAGGCTCTGAGTGTTTGCGCACATGTACAACATGCATGTTTAAACTATAACGTTTTTAGTGAAATCATGTTTCTCTCGAGGAGAAAACGCGTTTAAAGCCATAAAAAGATTTCACTGTGTTTTGACATTGGACCAAGGTACCAACAACCTAAAAAATGATCAGAACTGGAGAAATTACACATTGACATTGGGTGAAATCATGTAACTCTTAAGGACGTGTTGTAGACTTGTTGAATACATTCATTTTTCTTGTTTTGTTTGTTTTTGATGAAATTGTGCTTTTCTCGTCGAGAAAAGAAGTTTAATGCGATAAAAAGGTTTAGTGCGTTATGAATACGGGTTAGCTTACCAAAAGTACAAATGTGAACTAAATAAGGCCGGGAGTCGTTTTTATTGTTTAAAACACGATTTCTCGACGAGAATATGCTTTTTCAAAAAAGCCATGTTCCCATGGCGAGAGACTCGTTTTCTGTGAGAAAATGCATTAAAAGGAGGGATTTCATCAGAAACACTATAAATACATATTGTACTTGTCTGAAAACGCACAGAACCTTGAAATAGAAGGTTTCTCACCAAAAAACACATTGGTGAAACCCCTATCTTAAGGCTCTGAGTGTTTGCGCACATGTACAACATGCATGTTTAAACTATAACGTTTTTAGTGAAATCATGTTTCTCTCGAGGAGAAAACGCGTTTAAAGCCATAAAAAGATTTCACTGTGTTTTGACATTGGACCAAGGTACCAACAACCTAAAAAATGATCAGAACTGGAGAAATTACACATTGACATTGGGTGAAATCATGTAACTCTTAAGGACGTGTTGTAGACTTGTTGAATAGATTCATTTTTCTTGTTTTGTTTGTTTTTGATGAAATTGTGCTTTTCTCGTCGAGAAAAGAAGTTTAACGCGATAAAAAGGTTTAGTGCGTTATGAATACGGGTTAGCTTACCAAAAGTACAAATGTGAACTAAATAAGGCCGGGAGTCGTTTTTATTGTTTAAAACACGATTTCCCGACGAGAATATGCTTTTTCAAAAAAGCCATGTTCCCATGGCGAGAGACTCGTTTTCTGTGAGAAAATGCATTAAAAGGAGGGATTTCATCAGAAACACTATAAATACATATTGTACTTGTCTGAAAACGCACAGAACCTTGAAATAGAAGGTTTCTCACCAAAAAACACATTGGTGAAACCCCTATCTTAAGGCTCTGAGTGTTTGCACACATGTACAACAGGCATGTTTAAACTATAACGTTTTTAGTGAAATCATGTTTCTCTCGAGGAGAAAACGCGTTTAAAGCCATAAAAAGATCTCACTGTGTTTTGGCATTGAACAAGCTACCAACCACCTAAAAAAGGATCAGAACTGGAGAAATTACACATTGACATTGGGTGAAATCATGTAACTCTTAAGGACGTGCTGCAGACTTGTTGAATAGATTCATTTTTCTTGTTTTGTTTGTTTTTGATGAAATTGTGCTTTTCTCGTCGAGAAAAGGCGTTTAACGCGATAAAAAGGTTTAGTGCGTTATGAATACGGGCTAGCTTACCAAAAGTACAAATGTGAACTAAATAAGGCCGGGAGTCGTTTTTATTGTTTAAAACACGATTTCTCGACGAGAATATGCTTTTTCAAAAAAGCCATGTTCCCATGGCGAGAGACTCGTTTTCTGTGAGAAAATGCATTAAAAGGAGGGATTTCATCAGAAACACTATAAATACATATTGTACTTGTCTGAAAACGCACAGAACCTTGAAATAGAAGGTTTCTCACCAAAAAACACATTGGTGAAACCCCTATCTTAAGGCTCTGAGTGTTTGCAAACATGTACAAACAGGCATGTTTAAACTATAACGTTTTTAGTGAAATCATGTTTCTTCTCGAGGAGAAAACGCGTTTAAAGCCATAAAAAGATATCACTGTGTTTTGGCATTGACCAAGCTACCAACAACCTAAAAAATGATCAGAACTGGAGAAATTACATATTGACATTGGGTGAAATCATGTAACTCTTAAGGACGTGTTGCAGACTTGTTGAATACATTCATTTTTCTTGTTTTGTTTGTTTTTGATGAAATTGCTTTTCTCGTCGAGAAAAGGCGTTTAACGCGATAAAAAGGTTTAGTGCGTTATGAATACGGGCTAGCTTACCAAAAGTACAAATGTGAACTAAATAAGGCCGGGAGTCGTTTTTATTGTTTAAAACACGATTTCTCGACGAGAATATGCTTTTTCAAAAAAGCCATGTTCCCATGGCGAGAGACTCGTTTTCTGTGAGAAAATGCATTAAAAGGAGGGATTTCATCAGAAACACTATAAATACATATTGTACTTGTCTGAAAACACACAGAACCTTGAAATAGAAGGTTTCTCACCAAAAAACACATTGGTGAAACCCCTATCTTAAGGCTCTGAGTGTTTGCACACATGTACAACAGGCATGTTTAAACTATAACGTTTTTAGTGAAATCATGTTTCTCTCGAGGAGAAAACGCGTTTAAAGCCATAAAAAGATCTCACTGTGTTTTGGCATTGACCAAGCTACCAACCACCTAAAAAAGGATCAGAACTGGAGAAATTACACATTGACATTGGGTGAAATCATGTAACTCTTAAGGACGTGTTGCAGACTTGTTGAATAGATTCATTTTTCTTGTTTTGTTTGTTTTTGATGAAATTGTGCTTTTCTCGTCGAGAAAAGGCGTTTAACGCGATAAAAAGGTTTAGTGCGTTATGAATACGGGCTAGCTTACCAAAAGTACAAATGTGAACTAAATAAGGCTGGGAGACGTTTTTATTGTTTAAAACACGATTTCTCGACGAGAATATGCTTTTTCAAAAAAGCCATGTTCCCATGGCGAGAGACTCGTTTTCTGTGAGAAAATGCATTAAAAGGAGGGATTTCATCAGAAACACTATAAATACATATTGTACTTGTCTGAAAACGCACAGAACCTTGAAATAGAAGGTTTCTCACCAAAAAACACATTGGTGAAACCCCTATCTTAAGGCTCTGAGTGTTTGCACACATGTACAACAGGCATGGTTAAACTATAAGGTTTTTAGTGAAATCATGTTTCTCTCGAGGAGAAAACGCGTTTAAAGCCATAAAAAGATCTCACTGTGTTTTGGCATTGACCAAGCTACCAACAAACCTAAAAAATGATCAGAACTGGAGAAATTACACATTGACATTGGGTGAAATCATGTAACTCTTAAGGACGTGTTGCAGACTTGTTGAATACATTCATTTTTCTTGTTTTGTTTGTTTTTGATGAAATTGTGCTTTTCTCGTCGAGAAAAGGCGTTTAACGCGATAAAAAGGTTTAGTGCGTTATGAATACGGGCTAGCTTACCAAAAGTACAAATGTGAACTAAATAAGGCCGGGAGTCGTTTTTATTGTTTAAAACACGATTTCTCGACGAGAATATGCTTTTCCAAAAAAGCCATGTTCCCATGGCGAGAGACTCGTTTTCTGTGAGAAAATGCATTAAAAGGAGGGATTTCATCAGAAACACTATAAATACATATTGTACTTGTCATAAAAAGGCACAGAACCTTGAAATAGAAGGTTTCTCACCAAAAAACACATTGGTGAAACCCCTATCTTAAGGCTCTGAGTGTTTGCGCACATGTACAACAGGCATGTTTAAACTATAACGTTTTTAGTGAAATCATGTTTCTCTCGAGGAGAAAACGCGTTTAAAGCCATAAAAAGATTTCACTGTGTTTTGACATTGGACCAAGCTACCAACAACCTAAAAAATGATCAGAACTGGAGAAATTACACATTGACATTGGGTGAAATCTTGTAACTCTTAAGGACGTGTTGTAGACTTGTTGAATACATTCATTTTTCTTGTTTTGTTTGTTTTTGATGAAATTGTGCTTTTCTCGTCGAGAAAAGGCGTTTATAACGCGATAAAAAGGTTTAGTGCGTTATGAATACGGGCTAGCTTACCAAAAGTGTTAGCTTACCAAAAGTACAAATGTGAACTAAATAAGGCCGGGAGTCGTTTTTATTGTTTAAAACACGATTTCTCGACGAGAATATGCTTTTTCAAAAAAGCCATGTTCCCATGGCGAGAGACTCGTTTTCTGTGAGAAAATGCATTAAAAGGAGGGATTTCATCAGAAACACTATAAATACATATTGTACTTGTCTGAAAACGCACAGAACCTTGAAATAGAAGGTTTCTCACCAAAAAATACATTGGTGAAACCCCTATCTTAAGGCTCTGAGTGTTTGCAAACATGTACAAACAGGCATGTTTAAACTATAACGTTTTTAGTGAAATCATGTTTCTTCTCGAGGAGAAAACGCGTTTAAAGCCATAAAAAGATATCACTGTGTTTTGGCATTGACCAAGCTACCAACCACCTAAAAAAGGATCAGAACTGGAGAAATTACACATTGACATTGGGTGAAATCATGTAACTCTTAAGGACGTGTTGCAGACTTGTTGAATAGATTCATTTTTCTTGTTTTGTTTGTTTTTGATGAAATTGTGCTTTTCTCGTCGAGAAAAGGCGTTTAACGCGATAAAAAGGTTTAGTGCGTTATGAATACGGGCTAGCTTACCAAAAGTACAAATGTGAACTAAATAAGGCTGGGAGTCGTTTTTATTGTTTAAAACACGATTTCTCGACGAGAATATGCTTTTTCAAAAAAGCCATGTTCCCATGGCGAGAGACTCGTTTTCTGTGAGAAAATGCATTAAAAGGAGGGATTTCATCAGAAACACTATAAATACATATTGTACTTGTCTGAAAACGCACAGAACCTTGAAATAGAAGGTTTCTCACCAAAAAACACATTGGTGAAACCCCTATCTTAAGGCTCTGAGTGTTTGCACACATGTACAACAGGCATGGTTAAACTATAAGGTTTTTAGTGAAATCATGTTTCTCTCGAGGAGAAAACGCGTTTAAAGCCATAAAAAGATCTCACTGTGTTTTGGCATTGACCAAGCTACCAACAAACCTAAAAAATGATCAGAACTGGAGAAATTACACATTGACATTGGGTGAAATCATGTAACTCTTAAGGACGTGTTGCAGACTTGTTGAATACATTCATTTTTCTTGTTTTGTTTGTTTTTGATGAAATTGTGCTTTTCTCGTCGAGAAAAGGCGTTTAACGCGATAAAAAGGTTTAGTGCGTTATGAATACGGGCTAGCTTACCAAAAGTACAAATGTGAACTAAATAAGGCCGGGAGTCGTTTTTATTGTTTAAAACACGATTTCTCGACGAGAATATGCTTTTCCAAAAAAGCCATGTTCCCATGGCGAGAGACTCGTTTTCTGTGAGAAAATGCATTAAAAGGAGGGATTTCATCAGAAACACTATAAATACATATTGTACTTGTCATAAAAAGGCACAGAACCTTGAAATAGAAGGTTTCTCACCAAAAAACACATTGGTGAAACCCCTATCTTAAGGCTCTGAGTGTTTGCGCACATGTACAACAGGCATGTTTAAACTATAACGTTTTTAGTGAAATCATGTTTCTCTCGAGGAGAAAACGCGTTTAAAGCCATAAAAAGAACTCACTGTGTTTTGGCATTGACCAAGCTACCAACCACCTAAAAAAGGATCAGAACTGGAGAAATTACACATTGACATTGGGTGAAATCATGTAACTCTTAAGGACGTGTTGTAGACTTGTTGAATACATTCATTTTTCTTGTTTTGTTTGTTTTTGATGAAATTGTGCTTTTCTCGTCGAGAAAAGGCGTTTATAACGCGATAAAAAGGTTTAGTGCGTTATGAATACGGGTTAGCTTACCAAAAGTACAAATGTGAACTAAATAAGGCCGGGAGTCGTTTTTATTGTTTAAAACACGATTTCTCGACGAGAATATGCTTTTTCAAAAAAGCCATGTTCCCATGGCGAGAGACTCGTTTTCTGTGAGAAAATGCATTAAAAGGAGGGATTTCATCAGAAACACTATAAATACATATTGTACTTGTCTGAAAACACACAGAACCTTGAAATAGAAGGTTTCTCACCAAAAAACACATTGGTGAAACCCCTATCTTAAGGCTCTGAGTGTTTGCACACATGTACAACAGGCATGTTTAAACTATAACGTTTTTAGTGAAATCATGTTTCTCTCGAGGAGAAAACGCGTTTAAAGCCATAAAAAGATCTCACTGTGTTTTGGCATTGACCAAGCTACCAACCACCTAAAAAAGGATCAGAACTGGAGAAATTACACATTGACATTGGGTGAAATCATGGAACTCTTAAGGACGTGTTGCAGACTTGTTGAATAGATTCATTTTTCTTGTTTTGTTTGTTTTTGATGAAATTGTGCTTTTCTCTACGAGAAAAGGCGTTTAACGCGATAAAAAGGTTTAGTGCGTTATGAATACGGGCTAGCTTACCAAAAGTACAAATGTGAACTAAATAAGGCCGGGAGTCGTTTTTATTGCTTAAAACACGATTTCTCGACCAGAATATGCTTTTTCAAAAAAGCCATGTTCCCATGGCGAGAGACTCGTTTTCTGTGAGAAAATGCATTAAAAGGAGGGATTTCATCAGAAACACTATAAATACATATTGTACTTGTCTGAAAACGCATAGAACCTTGAAATAGAAGGTTTCTCACCAAAAAACACATTGGTGAAACCCCTATCTTAAGGCTCTGAGTGTTTGCACACATGTACAAACAGGCATGTTTAAACTGTAACGTTTTTAGTGAAATCATGTTTCTCTCGAGGAGAAAACGCGTTTAAAGCCATAAAAAGATCTCACTGTGTTTTGGCATTGACCAAGCTACCAACAACCTAAAAAATGATCAGAACTGGAGAAATTACATATTGACATTGGGTGAAATCATGTAACTCTTAAGGACGTGTTGCAGACTTGTTGAATAGATTCATTTTTCTTGTTTTGTTTGTTTTTGATGAAATTGCTTTTCTCGTCGAGAAAAGGCGTTTAACGCGATAAAAAGGTTTAGTGCGTTATGAATACGGGCTAGCTTACCAAAAGTACAAATGTGAACTAAATAAGGCCGGGAGTCGTTTTTATTGTTTAAAACACGATTTCTCGACGAGAATATGCTTTTTCAAAAAAGCCATGTTCCCATGGCGAGAGACTCGTTTTCTGTGAGAAAATGCATTAAAAGGAGGGATTTCATCAGAAACACTATAAATACATATTGTACTTGTCATAAAAGGCACAGAACCTTGAAATAGAAGGTTTCTCACCAAAAAACACATTGGTGAAACCCCTATCTTAAGGCTCTGAGTGTTTGCGCACATGTACAACAGGCATGTTTAAACTATAACGTTTTTAGTGAAATCATGTTTCTCTCGAGGAGAAAACGCGTTTAAAGCCATAAAAAGATCTCACTGTGTTTTGGCATTGACCAAGCTACCAACAAACCTAAAAAATGATCAGAACTGGAGAAATTACACATTGACATTGGGTGAAATCATGTAACTCTTAAGGACGTGTTGCAGACTTGTTGAATACATTCATTTTTCTTGTTTTGTTTGTTTTTGATGAAATTGTGCTTTTCTCGTCGAGAAAAGGCGTTTAACGCGATAAAAAGGTTTAGTGCGTTATGAATACGGGCTAGCTTACCAAAAGTACAAATGTGAACTAAATAAGGCCGGGAGTCGTTTTTATTGTTTAAAACACGATTTCTCGACGAGAATATGCTTTTTCAAAAAAGCCATGTTCCCATGGCGAGAGACTCGTTTTCTGTGAGAAAATGCATTAAAAGGAGGGATTTCATCAGAAACACTATAAATACATATTGTACTTGTCATAAAAAGGCACAGAACCTTGAAATAGAAGGTTTCTCACCAAAAAACACATTGGTGAAACCCCTATCTTAAGGCTCTGAGTGTTTGCGCACATGTACAACAGGCATGTTTAAACTATAACGTTTTTAGTGAAATCATGTTTCTCTCGAGGAGAAAACGCGTTTAAAGCCATAAAAAGATTTCACTGTGTTTTGACATTGGACCAAGCTACCAACAACCTAAAAAATGATCAGAACTGGAGAAATTACACATTGACATTGGGTGAAATCATGTAACTCTTAAGGACGTGTTGTAGACTTGTTGAATACATTCATTTTTCTTGTTTTGTTTGTTTTTGATGAAATTGTGCTTTTCTCGTCGAGAAAAGGCGTTTATAACGCGATAAAAAGGTTTAGTGCGTTATGAATACGGGCTAGCTTACCAAAAGTGTTAGCTTACCAAAAGTACAAATGTGAACTAAATAAGGCCGGGAGTCGTTTTTATTGTTTAAAACACGATTTCTCGACGAGAATATGCTTTTTCAAAAAAGCCATGTTCCCATGGCGAGAGACTCGTTTTCTGTGAGAAAATGCATTAAAAGGAGGGATTTCATCAGAAACACTATAAATACATATTGTACTTGTCATAAAAAGGCACAGAACCTTGAAATAGAAGGTTTCTCACCAAAAAACACATTGGTGAAACCCCTATCTTAAGGCTCTGAGTGTTTGCGCACATGTACAACATGCATGTTTAAACTATAACGTTTTTAGTGAAATCATGTTTCTCTCGAGGAGAAAACGCGTTTAAAGCCATAAAAAGATTTCACTGTGTTTTGACATTGGACCAAGGTACCAACAACCTAAAAAATGATCAGAACTGGAGAAATTACACATTGACATTGGGTGAAATCATGTAACTCTTAAGGACGTGTTGTAGACTTGTTGAATACATTCATTTTTCTTGTTTTGTTTGTTTTTGATGAAATTGTGCTTTTCTCGTCGAGAAAAGAAGTTTAATGCGATAAAAAGGTTTAGTGCGTTATGAATACGGGTTAGCTTACCAAAAGTACAAATGTGAACTAAATAAGGCCGGGAGTCGTTTTTATTGTTTAAAACACGATTTCTCGACGAGAATATGCTTTTTCAAAAAAGCCATGTTCCCATGGCGAGAGACTCGTTTTCTGTGAG
The DNA here is from genome assembly GCF_029633865.1 of Lampris incognitus. Lineage (NCBI taxonomy): Eukaryota > Metazoa > Chordata > Actinopteri > Lampriformes > Lampridae > Lampris > Lampris incognitus. Next base: position 251,393 of record NW_026611588.1, on the reverse strand, counting down.
AAAATGCATTAAAAGGAGGGATTTCATCAGAAACACTATAAATACATATTGTACTTGTCTGAAAACGCACAGAACCTTGAAATAGAAGGTTTCTCACCAAAAAACACATTGGTGAAACCCCTATCTTAAGGCTCTGAGTGTTTGCGCACATGTACAACAGGCATGTTTAAACTATAACGTTTTTAGTGAAATCATGTTTCTCTCGAGGAGAAAACGCGTTTAAAGCCATAAAAAGATTTCACTGTGTTTTGACATTGGACCAAGGTACCAACAACCTAAAAAATGATCAGAACTGGAGAAATTACACATTGACATTGGGTGAAATCATGTAACTCTTAAGGACGTGTTGTAGACTTGTTGAATAGATTCATTTTTCTTGTTTTGTTTGTTTTTGATGAAATTGTGCTTTTCTCGTCGAGAAAAGAAGTTTAACGCGATAAAAAGGTTTAGTGCGTTATGAATACGGGTTAGCTTACCAAAAGTACAAATGTGAACTAAATAAGGCCGGGAGTCGTTTTTATTGTTTAAAACACGATTTCTCGACGAGAATATGCTTTTTCAAAAAAGCCATGTTCCCATGGCGAGAGACTCGTTTTCTGTGAGAAAATGCATTAAAAGGAGGGATTTCATCAGAAACACTATAAATACATATTGTACTTGTCTGAAAACGCACAGAACCTTGAAATAGAAGGTTTCTCACCAAAAAACACATTGGTGAAACCCCTATCTTAAGGCTCTGAGTGTTTGCACACATGTACAACAGGCATGTTTAAACTATAACGTTTTTAGTGAAATCATGTTTCTCTCGAGGAGAAAACGCGTTTAAAGCCATAAAAATATCTCACTGTGTTTTGGCATTGAACAAGCTACCAACCACCTAAAAAAGGATCAGAACTGGAGAAATTACACATTGACATTGGGTGAAATCATGTAACTCTTAAGGACGTGTTGCAGACTTGTTGAATAGATTCATTTTTCTTGTTTTGTTTGTTTTTGATGAAATTGTGCTTTTCTCGTCGAGAAAAGGCGTTTAACGCGATAAAAAGGTTTAGTGCGTTATGAATACGGGCTAGCTTACCAAAAGTACAAATGTGAACTAAATAAGGCCGGGAGTCGTTTTTATTGTTTAAAACACGATTTCTCGACGAGAATATGCTTTTTCAAAAAAGCCATGTTCCCATGGCGAGAGACTCGTTTTCTGTGAGAAAATGCATTAAAAGGAGGGATTTCATCAGAAACACTATAAATACATATTGTACTTGTCTGAAAACGCACAGAACCTTGAAATAGAAGGTTTCTCACCAAAAAACACATTGGTGAAACCCCTATCTTAAGGCTCTGAGTGTTTGCAAACATGTACAAACAGGCATGTTTAAACTATAACGTTTTTAGTGAAATCATGTTTCTTCTCGAGGAGAAAACGCGTTTAAAGCCATAAAAAGATATCACTGTGTTTTGGCATTGACCAAGCTACCAACAACCTAAAAAATGATCAGAACTGGAGAAATTACATATTGACATTGGGTGAAATCATGTAACTCTTAAGGACGTGTTGCAGACTTGTTGAATAGATTCATTTTTCTTGTTTTGTTTGTTTTTGATGAAATTGCTTTTCTCGTCGAGAAAAGGCGTTTAACGCGATAAAAAGGTTTAGTGCGTTATGAATACGGGCTAGCTTACCAAAAGTACAAATGTGAACTAAATAAGGCCGGGAGTCGTTTTTATTGTTTAAAACACGATTTCTCGACGAGAATATGCTTTTTCAAAAAAGCCATGTTCCCATGGCGAGAGACTCGTTTTCTGTGAGAAAATGCATTAAAAGGAGGGATTTCATCAGAAACACTATAAATACATATTGTACTTGTCTGAAAACGCACAGAACCTTGAAATAGAAGGTTTCTCACCAAAAAACACATTGGTGAAACCCCTATCTTAAGGCTCTGAGTGTTTGCACACATGTACAACAGGCATGGTTAAACTATAAGGTTTTTAGTGAAATCATGTTTCTCTCGAGGAGAAAACGCGTTTAAAGCCATAAAAAGATCTCACTGTGTTTTGGCATTGACCAAGCTACCAACAAACCTAAAAAATGATCAGAACTGGAGAAATTACACATTGACATTGGGTGAAATCATGTAACTCTTAAGGACGTGTTGCAGACTTGTTGAATACATTCATTTTTCTTGTTTTGTTTGTTTTTGATGAAATTGTGCTTTTCTCGTCGAGAAAAGGCGTTTAACGCGATAAAAAGGTTTAGTGCGTTATGAATACGGGCTAGCTTACCAAAAGTACAAATGTGAACTAAATAAGGCCGGGAGTCGTTTTTATTGTTTAAAACACGATTTCTCGACGAGAATATGCTTTTTCAAAAAAGCCATGTTCCCATGGCGAGAGACTCGTTTTCTGTGAGAAAATGCATTAAAAGGAGGGATTTCATCAGAAACACTATAAATACATATTGTACTTGTCATAAAAAGGCACAGAACCTTGAAATAGAAGGTTTCTCACCAAAAAACACATTGGTGAAACCCCTATCTTAAGGCTCTGAGTGTTTGCGCACATGTACAACAGGCATGTTTAAACTATAACGTTTTTAGTGAAATCATGTTTCTCTCGAGGAGAAAACGCGTTTAAAGCCATAAAAAGATTTCACTGTGTTTTGACATTGGACCAAGCTACCAACAACCTAAAAAATGATCAGAACTGGAGAAATTACACATTGACATTGGGTGAAATCATGTAACTCTTAAGGACGTGTTGTAGACTTGTTGAATACATTCATTTTTCTTGTTTTGTTTGTTTTTGATGAAATTGTGCTTTTCTCGTCGAGAAAAGGCGTTTATAACGCGATAAAAAGGTTTAGTGCGTTATGAATACGGGCTAGCTTACCAAAAGTGTTAGCTTACCAAAAGTACAAATGTGAACTAAATAAGGCCGGGAGTCGTTTTTATTGTTTAAAACACGATTTCTCGACGAGAATATGCTTTTTCAAAAAAGCCATGTTCCCATGGCGAGAGACTCGTTTTCTGTGAGAAAATGCATTAAAAGGAGGGATTTCATCAGAAACACTATAAATACATATTGTACTTGTCTGAAAACACACAGAACCTTGAAATAGAAGGTTTCTCACCAAAAAACACATTGGGGAAACCCCTATCTTAAGGCTCTGAGTGTTTGCACACATGTACAACAGGCATGTTTAAACTATAACGTTTTTAGTGAAATCATGTTTCTCTCGAGGAGAAAACGCGTTTAAAGCCATAAAAAGATCTCACTGTGTTTTGGCATTGACCAAGCTACCAACCACCTAAAAAAGGATCAGAACTGGAGAAATTACACATTGACATTGGGTGAAATCATGTAACTCTTAAGGACGTGTTGCAGACTTGTTGAATACATTCATTTTTCTTGTTTTGTTTGTTTTTGATGAAATTGTGCTTTTCTCGTCGAGAAAAGGCGTTTAACGCGATAAAAAGGTTTAGTGCGTTATGAATACGGGCTAGCTTACCAAAAGTACAAATGTGAACTAAATAAGGCTGGGAGTCGTTTTTATTGTTTAAAACACGATTTCTCGACGAGAATATGCTTTTTCAAAAAAGCCATGTTCCCATGGCGAGAGACTCGTTTTCTGTGAGAAAATGCATTAAAAGGAGGGATTTCATCAGAAACACTATAAATACATATTGTACTTGTCTGAAAACGCACAGAACCTTGAAATAGAAGGTTTCTCACCAAAAAACACATTGGTGAAACCCCTATCTTAAGGCTCTGAGTGTTTGCACACATGTACAACAGGCATGGTTAAACTATAAGGTTTTTAGTGAAATCATGTTTCTCTCGAGGAGAAAACGCGTTTAAAGCCATAAAAAGATCTCACTGTGTTTTGGCATTGACCAAGCTACCAACAAACCTAAAAAATGATCAGAACTGGAGAAATTACACATTGACATTGGGTGAAATCATGTAACTCTTAAGGACGTGTTGCAGACTTGTTGAATACATTCATTTTTCTTGTTTTGTTTGTTTTTGATGAAATTGTGCTTTTCTCGTCGAGAAAAGGCGTTTAACGCGATAAAAAGGTTTAGTGCGTTATGAATACGGGCTAGCTTACCAAAAGTACAAATGTGAACTAAATAAGGCCGGGAGTCGTTTTTATTGTTTAAAACACGATTTCTCGACGAGAATATGCTTTTTCAAAAAAGCCATGTTCCCATGGCGAGAGACTCGTTTTCTGTGAGAAAATGCATTAAAAGGAGGGATTTCATCAGAAACACTATAAATACATATTGTACTTGTCATAAAAAGGCACAGAACCTTGAAATAGAAGGTTTCTCACCAAAAAACACATTGGTGAAACCCCTATCTTAAGGCTCTGAGTGTTTGCGCACATGTACAACAGGCATGTTTAAACTATAACGTTTTTAGTGAAATCATGTTTCTCTCGAGGAGAAAACGCGTTTAAAGCCATAAAAAGATTTCACTGTGTTTTGACATTGGACCAAGCTACCAACAACCTAAAAAATGATCAGAACTGGAGAAATTACACATTGACATTGGGTGAAATCATGTAACTCTTAAGGACGTGTTGTAGACTTGTTGAATACATTCATTTTTCTTGTTTTGTTTGTTTTTGATGAAATTGTGCTTTTCTCGTCGAGAAAAGGCGTTTATAACGCGATAAAAAGGTTTAGTGCGTTATGAATACGGGCTAGCTTACCAAAAGTGTTAGCTTACCAAAAGTACAAATGTGAACTAAATAAGGCCGGGAGTCGTTTTTATTGTTTAAAACACGATTTCTCGACGAGAATATGCTTTTTCAAAAAAGCCATGTTCCCATGGCGAGAGACTCGTTTTCTGTGAGAAAATGCATTAAAAGGAGGGATTTCATCAGAAACACTATAAATACATATTGTACTTGTCTGAAAACACACAGAACCTTGAAATAGAAGGTTTCTCACCAAAAAACACATTGGGGAAACCCCTATCTTAAGGCTCTGAGTGTTTGCACACATGTACAACAGGCATGTTTAAACTATAACGTTTTTAGTGAAATCATGTTTCTCTCGAGGAGAAAACGCGTTTAAAGCCATAAAAAGATCTCACTGTGTTTTGGCATTGACCAAGCTACCAACCACCTAAAAAAGGATCAGAACTGGAGAAATTACACATTGACATTGGGTGAAATCATGTAACTCTTAAGGACGTGTTGCAGACTTGTTGAATACATTCATTTTTCTTGTTTTGTTTGTTTTTGATGAAATTGTGCTTTTCTCGTCGAGAAAAGGCGTTTAACGCGATAAAAAGGTTTAGTGCGTTATGAATACGGGCTAGCTTACCAAAAGTACAAATGTGAACTAAATAAGGCTGGGAGTCGTTTTTATTGTTTAAAACACGATTTCTCGACGAGAATATGCTTTTTCAAAAAAGCCATGTTCCCATGGCGAGAGACTCGTTTTCTGTGAGAAAATGCATTAAAAGGAGGGATTTCATCAGAAACACTATAAATACATATTGTACTTGTCTGAAAACGCACAGAACCTTGAAATAGAAGGTTTCTCACCAAAAAACACATTGGTGAAACCCCTATCTTAAGGCTCTGAGTGTTTGCACACATGTACAACAGGCATGGTTAAACTATAAGGTTTTTAGTGAAATCATGTTTCTCTCGAGGAGAAAACGCGTTTAAAGCCATAAAAAGATCTCACTGTGTTTTGGCATTGACCAAGCTACCAACAAACCTAAAAAATGATCAGAACTGGAGAAATTACACATTGACATTGGGTGAAATCATGTAACTCTTAAGGACGTGTTGCAGACTTGTTGAATACATTCATTTTTCTTGTTTTGTTTGTTTTTGATGAAATTGTGCTTTTCTCGTCGAGAAAAGGCGTTTAACGCGATAAAAAGGTTTAGTGCGTTATGAATACGGGCTAGCTTACCAAAAGTACAAATGTGAACTAAATAAGGCCGGGAGTCGTTTTTATTGTTTAAAACACGATTTCTCGACGAGAATATGCTTTTTCAAAAAAGCCATGTTCCCATGGCGAGAGACTCGTTTTCTGTGAGAAAATGCATTAAAAGGAGGGATTTCATCAGAAACACTATAAATACATATTGTACTTGTCATAAAAAGGCACAGAACCTTGAAATAGAAGGTTTCTCACCAAAAAACACATTGGTGAAACCCCTATCTTAAGGCTCTGAGTGTTTGCGCACATGTACAACAGGCATGTTTAAACTATAACGTTTTTAGTGAAATCATGTTTCTCTCGAGGAGAAAACGCGTTTAAAGCCATAAAAAGATTTCACTGTGTTTTGACATTGGACCAAGCTACCAACAACCTAAAAAATGATCAGAACTGGAGAAATTACACATTGACATTGGGTGAAATCATGTAACTCTTAAGGACGTGTTGTAGACTTGTTGAATACATTCATTTTTCTTGTTTTGTTTGTTTTTGATGAAATTGTGCTTTTCTCGTCGAGAAAAGAAGTTTAACGCGATAAAAAGGTTTAGTGCGTTATGAATACGGGTTAGCTTACCAAAAGTACAAATGTGAACTAAATAAGGCCGGGAGTCGTTTTTATTGTTTAAAACACAATTTCTCGACGAGAATATGCTTTTTCAAAAAAGCCATGTTCCCATGGCGAGAGACTCGTTTTCTGTGAGAAAATGCATTAAAAGGAGGGATTTCATCAGAAACACTATAAATACATATTGTACTTGTCTGAAAACGCACAGAACCTTGAAATAGAAGGTTTCTCACCAAAAAACACATTGGTGAAACCCCTATCTTAAGGCTCTGAGTGTTTGCAAACATGTACAAACAGGCATGTTTAAACTATAACGTTTTTAGTGAAATCATGTTTCTTCTCGAGGAGAAAACGCGTTTAAAGCCATAAAAAGATATCACTGTGTTTTGGCATTGACCAAGCTACCAACAACCTAAAAAATGATCAGAACTGGAGAAATTACATATTGACATTGGGTGAAATCATGTAACTCTTAAGGACGTGTTGCAGACTTGTTGAATAGATTCATTTTTCTTGTTTTGTTTGTTTTTGATGAAATTGCTTTTCTCGTCGAGAAAAGGCGTTTAACGCGATAAAAAGGTTTAGTGCGTTATGAATACGGGCTAGCTTACCAAAAGTACAAATGTGAACTAAATAAGGCCGGGAGTCGTTTTTATTGTTTAAAACACGATTTCTCGACGAGAATATGCTTTTTCAAAAAAGCCATGTTCCCATGGCGAGAGACTCGCTTTCTGTGAGAAAATGCATTAAAAGGAGGGATTTCATCAGAAACACTATAGATACATATTGTACTTGTCATAAAAGGCACAGAACCTTGAAATAGAAGGTTTCTCACCAAAAAACACATTGGTGAAACCCCTATCTTAAGGCTCTGAGTGTTTGCGCACATGTACAACAGGCATGTTTAAACTATAACGTTTTTAGTGAAATAATGTTCTCTCGAGGAGAAAACGCGTTTAAAGCCATAAAAAGATTTCACTGTGTTTTGACATTGGACCAAGCTACCAACAACCTAAAAAATGATCAGAACTGGAGAAATTACATATTGACATTGGGTGAAATCATGTAACTCTTAAGGACGTGTTGCAGACTTGTTGAATAGATTCATTTTTCTTGTTTTGTTTGTTTTTGATGAAATTGCTTTTCTCGTCGAGAAAAGGCGTTTATAACGCGATAAAAAGGTTTAGTGCGTTATGAATACGGGCTAGCTTACCAAAACTGTTAGCTTACCAAAAGTACAAATGTGAACTAAATAAGGCCGGGAGTTGTTTTTATTGTTTAAAACATGATTTCTCGACGAGAATATGCTTTTTCAAAAAAGCCATGTTCCCATGGCGAGAGACTCGTTTTCTGTGAGAAAATGCATTAAAAGGAGGGATTTCATCAGAAACACTATAAATACATATTGTACTTGTCATAAAAAGGCACAGAACCTTGAAATAGAAGGTTTCTCACCAAAAAACACATTGGTGAAACCCCTATCTTAAGGCTCTGAGTGTTTGCACACATGTACAACAGGCATGTTTAAACTATAACGTTTTTAGTGAAATCATGTTTCTCTCGAGGAGAAAACGCGTTTAAAGCCATAAAAAGATTTCACTGTGTTTTGACATTGGACCAAGCTACCAACAACCTAAAAAATGATCAGAACTGGAGAAATTACACATTGACATTGGGTGAAATCATGTAACTCTTAAGGACGTGTTGTAGACTTGTTGAATACATTCATTTTTCTTGCTTTGTTTGTTTTTGATGAAATTGTGCTTTTCTCGTCGAGAAAAGAAGTTTAACGCGATAAAAAGGTTTAGTGCGTTATGAATACGGGTTAGCTTACCAAAAGTACAAATGTGAACTAAATAAGGCCGGGAGTCGTTTTTATTGTTTAAAACACGATTTCTCGACGAGAATATGCTTTTTCAAAAAAGCCATGTTCCCATGGCGAGAGACTCGTTTTCTGTGAGAAAATGCATTAAAAGGAGGGATTTCATCAGAAACACTATAAATACATATTGTACTTGTCTGAAAACACACAGAACCTTGAAATAGAAGGTTTCTCACCAAAAAACACATTGGTGAAACCCCTATCTTAAGGCTCTGAGTGTTTGCACACATGTACAACAGGCATGTTTAAACTATAACGTTTTTAGTGAAATCATGTTTCTCTCGAGGAGAAAACGCGTTTAAAGCCATAAAAAGATCTCACTGTGTTTTGGCATTGACCAAGCTACCAACCACCTAAAAAATGATCAGAACTGGAGAAATTACACATTGACATTGGGTGAAATCATGTAACTCTTAAGGACGTGTTGTAGACTTGTTGAATACATTCATTTTTCTTGTTTTGTTTGTTTTTGATGAAATTGTGCTTTTCTCGTCGAGAAAAGAAGTTTAACGCGATAAAAAGGTTTAGTGCGTTATGAATACGGGTTAGCTTACCAAAAGTACAAATGTGAACTAAATAAGGCCGGGAGTCGTTTTTATTGTTTAAAACACGATTTCTCGACGAGAATATGCTTTTTCAAAAAAGCCATGTTCCCATGGCGAGAGACTCGTTTTCTGTGAGAAAATGCATTAAAAGGAGGGATTTCATCAGAAACACTATAAATACATATTGTACTTGTCATAAAAAGGCACAGAACCTTGAAATAGAAGGTTTCTCACCAAAAAACACATTGGTGAAACCCCTATCTTAAGGCTCTGAGTGTTTGCACACATGTACAACAGGCATGTTTAAACTATAACGTTTTTAGTGAAATCATGTTTCTCTCGAGGAGAAAACGCGTTTAAAGCCATAAAAAGATTTCACTGTGTTTTGACATTGGACCAAGCTACCAACAACCTAAAAAATGATCAGAACTGGAGAAATTACACATTGACATTGGGTGAAATCATGTAACTCTTAAGGACGTGTTGTAGACTTGTTGAATACATTCATTTTTCTTGTTTTGTTTGTTTTTGATGAAATTGTGCTTTTCTCGTCGAGAAAAGAAGTTTAACGCGATAAAAAGGTTTAGTGCGTTATGAATACGGGTTAGCTTACCAAAAGTACAAATGTGAACTAAATAAGGCCGGGAGTCGTTTTTATTGTTTAAAACACGATTTCTCGACGAGAATATGCTTTTTCAAAAAAGCCATGTTCCCATGGCGAGAGACTCGTTTTCTGTGAGAAAATGCATTAAAAGGAGGGATTTCATCAGAAACACTATAAATACATATTGTACTTGTCATAAAAAGGCACAGAACCTTGAAATAGAAGGTTTCTCACCAAAAAACACATTGGTGAAACCCCTATCTTAAGGCTCTGAGTGTTTGCACACATGTACAACAGGCATGTTTAAACTATAACGTTTTTAGTGAAATCATGTTTCTCTCGAGGAGAAAACGCGTTTAAAGCCATAAAAAGATTTCACTGTGTTTTGACATTGGACCAAGCTACCAACAACCTAAAAAATGATCAGAACTGGAGAAATTACACATTGACATTGGGTGAAATCATGTAACTCTTAAGGACGTGTTGTAGACTTGTTGAATACATTCATTTTTCTTGTTTTGTTTGTTTTTGATGAAATTGTGCTTTTCTCGTCGAGAAAAGAAGTTTAACGCGATAAAAAGGTTTAGTGCGTTATGAATACGGGTTAGCTTACCAAAAGTACAAATGTGAACTAAATAAGGCCGGGAGTCGTTTTTATTGTTTAAAACACGATTTCTCGACGAGAATATGCTTTTTCAAAAAAGCCATGTTCCCATGGCGAGAGACTCGTTTTCTGTGAGAAAATGCATTAAAAGGAGGGATTTCATCAGAAACACTATAAATACATATTGTACTTGTCTGAAAACACACAGAACCTTGAAATAGAAGGTTTCTCACCAAAAAACACATTGGTGAAACCCCTATCTTAAGGCTCTGAGTGTTTGCGCACATGTACAACAGGCATGTTTAAACTATAACGTTTTTAGTGAAATCATGTTTCTCTCGAGGAGAAAACGCGTTTAAAGCCATAAAAAGATTTCACTGTGTTTTGACATTGGACCAAGCTACCAACAACCTAAAAAATGATCAGAACTGGAGAAATTACACATTGACATTGGGTGAAATCATGTAACTCTTAAGGACGTGTTGTAGACTTGTTGAATACATTCATTTTTCTTGTTTTGTTTGTTTTTGATGAAATTGTGCTTTTCTCGTCGAGAAAAGAAGTTTAACGCGATAAAAAGGTTTAGTGCGTTATGAATACGGGTTAGCTTACCAAAAGTACAAATGTGAACTAAATAAGGCCGGGAGTCGTTTTTATTGTTTAAAACACGATTTCTCGACGAGAATATGCTTTTTCAAAAAAGCCATGTTCCCATGGCGAGAGACTCGTTTTCTGTGAGAAAATGCATTAAAAGGAGGGATTTCATCAGAAACACTATAAATACATATTGTACTTGTCTGAAAACACACAGAACCTTGAAATAGAAGGTTTCTCACCAAAAAACACATTGGTGAAACCCCTATCTTAAGGCTCTGAGTGTTTGCACACATGTACAACAGGCATGTTTAAACTATAACGTTTTTAGTGAAATCATGTTTCTCTCGAGGAGAAAACGCGTTTAAAGCCATAAAATGATTTCACTGTCTTTTGACATTGGACCAAGCTACCAACAACCTAAAAAATGATCAGAACTGGAGAAATTACACATTGACATTGGGTGAAATCATGTAACTCTTAAGGACGTGTTGTAGACTTGTTGAATACATTCATTTTTCTTGTTTTGTTTGTTTTTGATGAAATTGTGCTTTTCTCGTCGAGAAAAGAAGTTTAACGCGATAAAAAGGTTTAGTGCGTTATGAATACGGGTTAGCTTACCAAAAGTACAAATGTGAACTAAATAAGGCCGGGAGTCGTTTTTATTGTTTAAAACACGATTTCTCGACGAGAATATGCTTTTTCAAAAAAGCCATGTTCCCATGGCGAGAGACTCGTTTTCTGTGAGAAAATGCATTAAAAGGAGGGATTTCATCAGAAACACTATAAATACATATTGTACTTGTCATAAAAAGGCACAGAACCTTGAAATAGAAGGTTTCTCACCAAAAAACACATTGGTGAAACCCCTATCTTAAGGCTCTGAGTGTTTGCACACATGTACAACAGGCATGTTTAAACTATAACGTTTTTAGTGAAATCATGTTTCTCTCGAGGAGAAAACGCGTTTAAAGCCATAAAAAGATTTCACTGTGTTTTGACATTGGACCAAGCTACCAACCACCTAAAAAATGATCAGAACTGGAGAAATTACACATTGACATTGGGTGAAATCATGTAACTCTTAAGGACGTGTTGTAGACTTGTTGAATACATTCATTTTTCTTGTTTTGTTTGTTTTTGATGAAATTGTGCTTTTCTCGTCGAGAAAAGAAGTTTAACGCGATAAAAAGGTTTAGTGCGTTATGAATACGGGTTAGCTTACCAAAAGTACAAATGTGAACTAAATAAGGCCGGGAGTCGTTTTTATTGTTTAAAACACGATTTCTCGACGAGAATATGCTTTTTCAAAAAAGCCATGTTCCCATGGCGAGAGACTCGTTTTCTGTGAGAAAATGCATTAAAAGGAGGGATTTCATCAGAAACACTATAAATACATATTGTACTTGTCTGAAAACACACAGAACCTTGAAATAGAAGGTTTCTCACCAAAAAACACATTGGTGAAACCCCTATCTTAAGGCTCTGAGTGTTTGCACACATGTACAACAGGCATGTTTAAACTATAACGTTTTTAGTGAAATCATGTTTCTCTCGAGGAGAAAACGCGTTTAAAGCCATAAAAAGATTTCACTGTGTTTTGACATTGGACCAAGCTACCAACAACCTAAAAAATGATCAGAACTGGAGAAATTACACATTGACATTGGGTGAAATCATGTAACTCTTAAGGACGTGTTGTAGACTTGTTGAATACATTCATTTTTCTTGTTTTGTTTGTTTTTGATGAAATTGTGCTTTTCTCGTCGAGAAAAGAAGTTTAACGCGATAAAAAGGTTTAGTGCGTTATGAATACGGGTTAGCTTACCAAAAGTACAAATGTGAACTAAATAAGGCCGGGAGTCGTTTTTATTGTTTAAAACACGATTTCTCGACGAGAATATGCTTTTTCAAAAAAGCCATGTTCCCATGGCGAGAGACTCGTTTTCTGTGAGAAAATGCATTAAAAGGAGGGATTTCATCAGAAACACTATAAATACATATTGTACTTGTCTGAAAACACACAGAACCTTGAAATAGAAGGTTTCTCACCAAAAAACACATTGGTGAAACCCCTATCTTAAGGCTCTGAGTGTTTGCACACATGTACAACAGGCATGTTTAAACTATAACGTTTTTAGTGAAATCATGTTTCTCTCGAGGAGAAAACGCGTTTAAAGCCATAAAAAGATTTCACTGTGTTTTGACATTGGACCAAGCTACCAACAACCTAAAAAATGATCAGAACTGGAGAAATTACACATTGACATTGGGTGAAATCATGTAACTCTTAAGGACGTGTTGTAGACTTGTTGAATACATTCATTTTTCTTGTTTTGTTTGTTTTTGATGAAATTGTGCTTTTCTCGTCGAGAAAAGAAGTTTAACGCGATAAAAAGGTTTAGTGCGTTATGAATACGGGTTAGCTTACCAAAAGTACAAATGTGAACTAAATAAGGCCGGGAGTCGTTTTTATTGTTTAAAACACGATTTCTCGACGAGAATATGCTTTTTCAAAAAAGCCATGTTCCCATGGCGAGAGACTCGTTTTCTGTGAGAAAATGCATTAAAAGGAGGGATTTCATCAGAAACACTATAGATACATATTGTACTTGTCATAAAAAGGCACAGAACCTTGAAATAGAAGGTTTCTCACCAAAAAACACATTGGTGAAACCCCTATCTTAAGGCTCTGAGTGTTTGCACACATGTACAACAGGCATGTTTAAACTATAACGTTTTTAGTGAAATCATGTTTCTCTCGAGGAGAAAACGCGTTTAAAGCCATAAAAAGATTTCACTGTGTTTTGACATTGGACCAAGCTACCAACAACCTAAAAAATGATCAGAACTGGAGAAATTACACATTGACATTGGGTGAAATCATGTAACTCTTAAGGACGTGTTGTAGACTTGTTGAATACATTCATTTTTCTTGTTTTGTTTGTTTTTGATGAAATTGTGCGTTTCTCGTCGAGAAAAGGCGTTTATAACGCGATAAAAAGGTTTAGTGCGTTATGAATACGGGCTAGCTTACCAAAAGTGTTAGCTTACCAAAAGTACAAATGTGAACTAAATAAGGCCGGGAGTCGTTTTTATTGTTTAAAACACGATTTCTCGACGAGAATATGCTTTTTCAAAAAAGCCATGTTCCCATGGCGAGAGACTCGTTTTCTGTGAGAAAATGCATTAAAAGGAGGGATTTCATCAGAAACACTATAAATACATATTGTACTTGTCTGAAAACGCATAGAACCTTGAAATAGAAGGTTTCTCACCAAAAAACACATTGGTGAAACCCCTATCTTAAGGCTCTGAGTGTTTGCACACATGTACAAACAGGCATGTTTAAACTATAACGTTTTTAGTGAAATCATGTTTCTCTCGAGGAGAAAACGCGTTTAAAGCCATAAAAAGATTTCACTGTGTTTTGGCATTGACCAAGCTACCAACAACCTAAAAAATGATCAGAACTGGAGAAATTACACATTGACATTGGGTGAAATCATGTAACTCTTAAGGACGTGTTGTAGACTTGTTGAATACATTCATTTTTCTTGTTTTGTTTGTTTTTGATGAAATTGTGCTTTTCTCGTCGAGAAAAGAAGTTTAACGCGATAAAAAGGTTTAGTTCGTTATGAATACGGGTTAGCTTACCAAAAGTACAAATGTGAACTAAATAAGGCCGGGAGTCGTTTTTATTGTTTAAAACACGATTTCTCGACGAGAATATGCTTTTTCAAAAAAGCCATGTTCCCATGGCGAGAGACTCGTTTTCTGTGAGAAAATGCATTAAAAGGAGGGATTTCATCAGAAACACTATAGATACATATTGTACTTGTCATAAAAAGGCACAGAACCTTGAAATAGAAGGTTTCTCACCAAAAAACACATTGGTGAAACCCCTATCTTAAGGCTCTGAGTGTTTGCACACATGTACAACAGGCATGTTTAAACTATAACGTTTTTAGTGAAATCATGTTTCTCTCGAGGAGAAAACGCGTTTAAAGCCATAAAAAGATTTCACTGTGTTTTGACATTGGACCAAGCTACCAACAACCTAAAAAATGATCAGAACTGGAGAAATTACACATTGACATTGGGTGAAATCATGTAACTCTTAAGGACGTGTTGTAGACTTGTTGAATACATTCATTTTTCTTGTTTTGTTTGTTTTTGATGAAATTGTGCTTTTCTCGTCGAGAAAAGAAGTTTAACGCGATAAAAAGGTTTAGTGCGTTATGAATACGGGTTAGCTTACCAAAAGTACAAATGTGAACTAAATAAGGCCGGGAGTCGTTTTTATTGTTTAAAACACGATTTCTCGACGAGAATATGCTTTTTCAAAAAAGCCATGTTCCCATGGCGAGAGACTCGTTTTCTGTGAGAAAATGCATTAAAAGGAGGGATTTCATCAGAAACACTATAAATACATATTGTACTTGTCTGAAAACACACAGAACCTTGAAATAGAAGGTTTCTCACCAAAAAACACATTGGTGAAACCCCTATCTTAAGGCTCTGAGTGTTTGCACACATGTACAAACAGGCATGTTTAAACTATAACGTTTTTAGTGAAATCATGTTTCTCTCGAGGAGAAAACGCGTTTAAAGCCATAAAAAGATTTCACTGTGTTTTGACATTGGACCAAGCTACCAACAACCTAAAAAATGATCAGAACTGGAGAAATTACACATTGACATTGGGTGAAATCATGTAACTCTTAAGGACGTGTTGTAGACTTGTTGAATACATTCATTTTTCTTGTTTTGTTTGTTTTTGATGAAATTGTGCTTTTCTCGTCGAGAAAAGAAGTTTAACGCGATAAAAAGGTTTAGTGCGTTATGAATACGGGTTAGCTTACCAAAAGTACAAATGTGAACTAAATAAGGCCGGGAGTCGTTTTTATTGTTTAAAACACGATTTCTCGACGAGAATATGCTTTTTCAAAAAAGCCATGTTCCCATGGCGAGAGACTCGTTTTCTGTGAGAAAATGCATTAAAAGGAGGGATTTCATCAGAAACACTATAAATACATATTGTACTTGTCTGAAAACACACAGAACCTTGAAATAGAAGGTTTCTCACCAAAAAACACATTGGTGAAACCCCTATCTTAAGGCTCTGAGTGTTTGCACACATGTACAACAGGCATGTTTAAACTATAACGTTTTTAGTGAAATCATGTTTCTCTCGAGGAGAAAACGCGTTTAAAGCCATAAAAAGATTTCACTGTGTTTTGACATTGGACCAAGCTACCAACAACCTAAAAAATGATCAGAACTGGAGAAATTACACATTGACATTGGGTGAAATCATGTAACTCTTAAGGACGTGTTGTAGACTTGTTGAATACATTCATTTTTCTTGTTTTGTTTGTTTTTGATGAAATTGTGCTTTTCTCGTCGAGAAAAGAAGTTTAACGCGATAAAAAGGTTTAGTGCGTTATGAATACGGGTTAGCTTACCAAAAGTACAAATGTGAACTAAATAAGGCCGGGAGTCGTTTTTATTGTTTAAAACACGATTTCTCGACGAGAATATGCTTTTTCAAAAAAGCCATGTTCCCATGGCGAGAGACTCGTTTTCTGTGAGAAAATGCATTAAAAGGAGGGATTTCATCAGAAACACTATAAATACATATTGTACTTGTCTGAAAACACACAGAACCTTGAAATAGAAGGTTTCTCACCAAAAAACACATTGGTGAAACCCCTATCTTAAGGCTCTGAGTGTTTGCACACATGTACAAACAGGCATGTTTAAACTATAACGTTTTTAGTGAAATCATGTTTCTCTCGAGGAGAAAACGCGTTTAAAGCCATCAAAGATTTCACTGTGTTTTGACATTGGACCAAGCTACCAACAACCTAAAAAATGATCAGAACTGGAGAAATTACACATTGACATTGGGTGAAATCATGTAACTCTTAAGGACGTGTTGTAGACTTGTTGAATACATTCATTTTTCTTGTTTTGTTTGTTTTTGATGAAATTGTGCTTTTCTCGTCGAGAAAAGAAGTTTAACGCGATAAAAAGGTTTAGTGCGTTATGAATACGGGTTAGCTTACCAAAAGTACAAATGTGAACTAAATAAGGCCGGGAGTCGTTTTTATTGTTTAAAACACGATTTCTCGACGAGAATATGCTTTTTCAAAAAAGCCATGTTCCCATGGCGAGAGACTCGTTTTCTGTGAGAAAATGCATTAAAAGGAGGGATTTCATCAGAAACACTATAAATACATATTGTACTTGTCTGAAAACACACAGAACCTTGAAATAGAAGGTTTCTCACCAAAAAACACATTGGTGAAACCCCTATCTTAAGGCTCTGAGTGTTTGCACACATGTACAAACAGGCATGTTTAAACTATAACGTTTTTAGTGAAATCATGTTTCTCTCGAGGAGAAAACGCGTTTAAAGCCATAAAAAGATTTCACTGTGTTTTGACATTGGACCAAGCTACCAACAACCTAAAAAATGATCAGAACTGGAGAAATTACACATTGACATTGGGTGAAATCATGTAACTCTTAAGGACGTGTTGTAGACTTGTTGAATACATTCATTTTTCTTGTTTTGTTTGTTTTTGATGAAATTGTGCTTTTCTCGTCGAGAAAAGAAGTTTAACGCGATAAAAAGGTTTAGTGCGTTATGAATACGGGTTAGCTTACCAAAAGTACAAATGTGAACTAAATAAGGCCGGGAGTCGTTTTTATTGTTTAAAACACGATTTCTCGACGAGAATATGCTTTTTCAAAAAAGCCATGTTCCCATGGCGAGAGACTCGTTTTCTGTGAGAAAATGCATTAAAAGGAGGGATTTCATCAGAAACACTATAAATACATATTGTACTTGTCTGAAAACACACAGAACCTTGAAATAGAAGGTTTCTCACCAAAAAACACATTGGTGAAACCCCTATCTTAAGGCTCTGAGTGTTTGCACACATGTACAAACAGGCATGTTTAAACTATAACGTTTTTAGTGAAATCATGTTTCTCTCGAGGAGAAAACGCGTTTAAAGCCATAAAAAGATTTCACTGTGTTTTGACATTGGACCAAGCTACCAACAACCTAAAAAATGATCAGAACTGGAGAAATTACACATTGACATTGGGTGAAATCATGTAACTCTTAAGGACGTGTTGTAGACTTGTTGAATACATTCATTTTTCTTGTTTTGTTTGTTTTTGATGAAATTGTGCTTTTCTCGTCGAGAAAAGAAGTTTAACGCGATAAAAAGGTTTAGTGCGTTATGAATACGGGTTAGCTTACCAAAAGTACAAATGTGAACTAAATAAGGCCGGGAGTCGTTTTTATTGTTTAAAACACGATTTCTCGACGAGAATATGCTTTTTCAAAAAAGCCATGTTCCCATGGCGAGAGACTCGTTTTCTGTGAGAAAATGCATTAAAAGGAGGGATTTCATCAGAAACACTATAAATACATATTGTACTTGTCTGAAAACACACAGAACCTTGAAATAGAAGGTTTCTCACCAAAAAACACATTGGTGAAACCCCTATCTTAAGGCTCTGAGTGTTTGCACACATGTACAACAGGCATGTTTAAACTATAACGTTTTTAGTGAAATCATGTTTCTCTCGAGGAGAAAACGCGTTTAAAGCCATAAAAAGATTTCACTGTGTTTTGACATTGGACCAAGCTACCAACAACCTAAAAAATGATCAGAACTGGAGAAATTACACATTGACATTGGGTGAAATCATGTAACTCTTAAGGACGTGTTGTAGACTTGTTGAATACATTCATTTTTCTTGTTTTGTTTGTTTTTGATGAAATTGTGCTTTTCTCGTCGAGAAAAGAAGTTTAACGCGATAAAAAGGTTTAGTGCGTTATGAATACGGGTTAGCTTACCAAAAGTACAAATGTGAACTAAATAAGGCCGGGAGTCGTTTTTATTGTTTAAAACACGATTTCTCGACGAGAATATGCTTTTTCAAAAAAGCCATGTTCCCATGGCGAGAGACTCGTTTTCTGTGAGAAAATGCATTAAAAGGAGGGATTTCATCAGAAACACTATAAATACATATTGTACTTGTCATAAAAAGGCACAGAACCTTGAAATAGAAGGTTTCTCACCAAAAAACACATTGGTGAAACCCCTATCTTAAGGCTCTGAGTGTTTGCACACATGTACAACAGGCATGTTTAAACTATAACGTTTTTAGTGAAATCATGTTTCTCTCGAGGAGAAAACGCGTTTAAAGCCATAAAAAGATTTCACTGTGTTTTGACATTGGACCAAGCTACCAACAACCTAAAAAATGATCAGAACTGGAGAAATTACACATTGACATTGGGTGAAATCATGTAACTCTTAAGGACGTGTTGTAGACTTGTTGAATACATTCATTTTTCTTGTTTTGTTTGTTTTTGATGAAATTGTGCGTTTCTCGTCGAGAAAAGGCGTTTATAACGCGATAAAAAGGTTTAGTGCGTTATGAATACGGGCTAGCTTACCAAAAGTGTTAGCTTACCAAAAGTACAAATGTGAACTAAATAAGGCCGGGAGTCGTTTTTATTGTTTAAAACACGATTTCTCGACGAGAATATGCTTTTTCAAAAAAGCCATGTTCCCATGGCGAGAGACTCGTTTTCTGTGAGAAAATGCATTAAAAGGAGGGATTTCATCAGAAACACTATAAATACATATTGTACTTGTCTGAAAACGCATAGAACCTTGAAATAGAAGGTTTCTCACCAAAAAACACATTGGTGAAACCCCTATCTTAAGGCTCTGAGTGTTTGCACACATGTACAAACAGGCATGTTTAAACTATAACGTTTTTAGTGAAATCATGTTTCTCTCGAGGAGAAAACGCGTTTAAAGCCATAAAAAGATTTCACTGTGTTTTGGCATTGACCAAGCTACCAACAACCTAAAAAATGATCAGAACTGGAGAAATTACACATTGACATTGGGTGAAATCATGTAACTCTTAAGGACGTGTTGTAGACTTGTTGAATACATTCATTTTTCTTGTTTTGTTTGTTTTTGATGAAATTGTGCTTTTCTCGTCGAGAAAAGAAGTTTAACGCGATAAAAAGGTTTAGTTCGTTATGAATACGGGTTAGCTTACCAAAAGTACAAATGTGAACTAAATAAGGCCGGGAGTCGTTTTTATTGTTTAAAACACGATTTCTCGACGAGAATATGCTTTTTCAAAAAAGCCATGTTCCCATGGCGAGAGACTCGTTTTCTGTGAGAAAATGCATTAAAAGGAGGGATTTCATCAGAAACACTATAGATACATATTGTACTTGTCATAAAAAGGCACAGAACCTTGAAATAGAAGGTTTCTCACCAAAAAACACATTGGTGAAACCCCTATCTTAAGGCTCTGAGTGTTTGCACACATGTACAACAGGCATGTTTAAACTATAACGTTTTTAGTGAAATCATGTTTCTCTCGAGGAGAAAACGCGTTTAAAGCCATAAAAAGATTTCACTGTGTTTTGACATTGGACCAAGCTACCAACAACCTAAAAAATGATCAGAACTGGAGAAATTACACATTGACATTGGGTGAAATCATGTAACTCTTAAGGACGTGTTGTAGACTTGTTGAATACATTCATTTTTCTTGTTTTGTTTGTTTTTGATGAAATTGTGCTTTTCTCGTCGAGAAAAGAAGTTTAACGCGATAAAAAGGTTTAGTGCGTTATAAATATGGGTTAGCTTACCAAAAGTACAAATGTGAACTAAATAAGGCCGGGAGTCGTTTTTATTGTTTAAAACACGATTTCTCGACGAGAATATGCTTTTTCAAAAAAGCCATGTTCCCATGGCGAGAGACTCGTTTTCTGTGAGAAAATGCATTAAAAGGAGGGATTTCATCAGAAACACTATAAATACATATTGTACTTGTCTGAAAACACACAGAACCTTGAAATAGAAGGTTTCTCACCAAAAAACACATTGGTGAAACCCCTATCTTAAGGCTCTGAGTGTTTGCACACATGTACAACAGGCATGTTTAAACTATAACGTTTTTAGTGAAATCATGTTTCTCTCGAGGAGAAAACGCGTTTAAAGCCATAAAAAGATCTCACTGTGTTTTGGCATTGACCAAGCTACCAACCACCTAAAAAATGATCAGAACTGGAGAAATTACACATTGACATTGGGTGAAATCATGTAACTCTTAAGGACGTGTTGTAGACTTGTTGAATACATTCATTTTTCTTGTTTTGTTTGTTTTTGATGAAATTGTGCTTTTCTCGTCGAGAAAAGGCGTTTATAACGCGATAAAAAGGTTTAGTGCGTTATGAATACGGGCTAGCTTACCAAAAGTGTTAGCTTACCAAAAGTACAAATGTGAACTAAATAAGGCCGGGAGTCGTTTTTATTGTTTAAAACACGATTTCTCGACGAGAATATGCTTTTTCAAAAAAGCCATGTTCCCATGGCGAGAGACTCGTTTTCTGTGAGAAAATGCATTAAAAGGAGGGATTTCATCAGAAACACTATAAATACATATTGTACTTGTCTGAAAACGCATAGAACCTTGAAATAGAAGGTTTCTCACCAAAAAACACATTGGTGAAACCCCTATCTTAAGGCTCTGAGTGTTTGCACACATGTACAAACAGGCATGTTTAAACTATAACGTTTTTAGTGAAATCATGTTTCTCTCGAGGAGAAAACGCGTTTAAAGCCATAAAAAGATCTCACTGTGTTTTGGCATTGACCAAGCTACCAACAACCTAAAAAATGATCAGAACTGGAGAAATTACACATTGACATTGGGTGAAATCATGTAACTCTTAAGGACGTGTTGTAGACTTGTTGAATACATTCATTTTTCTTGTTTTGTTTGTTTTTGATGAAATTGTGCTTTTCTCGTCGAGAAAAGAAGTTTAACGCGATAAAAAGGTTTAGTTCGTTATGAATACGGGTTAGCTTACCAAAAGTACAAATGTGAACTAAATAAGGCCGGGAGTCGTTTTTATTGTTTAAAACACGATTTCTCGACGAGAATATGCTTTTTCAAAAAAGCCATGTTCCCATGGCGAGAGACTCGTTTTCTGTGAGAAAATGCATTAAAAGGAGGGATTTCATCAGAAACACTATAGATACATATTGTACTTGTGATAAAAAGGCACAGAACCTTGAAATAGAAGGTTTCTCACCAAAAAACACATTGGTGAAACCCCTATCTTAAGGCTCTGAGTGTTTGCACACATGTACAACAGGCATGTTTAAACTATAACGTTTTTAGTGAAATCATGTTTCTCTCGAGGAGAAAACGCGTTTAAAGCCATAAAAAGATTTCACTGTGTTTTGACATTGGACCAAGCTACCAACAACCTAAAAAATGATCAGAACTGGAGAAATTACACATTGACATTGGGTGAAATCATGTAACTCTTAAGGACGTGTTGTAGACTTGTTGAATACATTCATTTTTCTTGTTTTGTTTGTTTTTGATGAAATTGTGCTTTTCTCGTCGAGAAAAGAAGTTTAACGCGATAAAAAGGTTTAGTGCGTTATGAATACGGGTTAGCTTACCAAAAGTACAAATGTGAACTAAATAAGGCCGGGAGTCGTTTTTATTGTTTAAAACACGATTTCTCGACGAGAATATGCTTTTTCAAAAAAGCCATGTTCCCATGGCGAGAGACTCGTTTTCTGTGAGAAAATGCATTAAAAGGAGGGATTTCATCAGAAACACTATAAATACATATTGTACTTGTCTGAAAACACACAGAACCTTGAAATAGAAGGTTTCTCACCAAAAAACACATTGGTGAAACCCCTATCTTAAGGCTCTGAGTGTTTGCACACATGTACAACAGGCATGTTTAAACTATAACGTTTTTAGTGAAATCATGTTTCTCTCGAGGAGAAAACGCGTTTAAAGCCATAAAAAGATCTCACTGTGTTTTGGCATTGACCAAGCTACCAACCACCTAAAAAATGATCAGAACTGGAGAAATTACACATTGACATTGGGTGAAATCATGTAACTCTTAAGGACGTGTTGTAGACTTGTTGAATACATTCATTTTTCTTGTTTTGTTTGTTTTTGATGAAATTGTGCTTTTCTCGTCGAGAAAAGGCGTTTATAACGCGATAAAAAGGTTTAGTGCGTTATGAATACGGGCTAGCTTACCAAAAGTGTTAGCTTACCAAAAGTACAAATGTGAACTAAATAAGGCCGGGAGTCGTTTTTATTGTTTAAAACACGATTTCTCGACGAGAATATGCTTTTTCAAAAAAGCCATGTTCCCATGGCGAGAGACTCGTTTTCTGTGAGAAAATGCATTAAAAGGAGGGATTTCATCAGAAACACTATAAATACATATTGTACTTGTCTGAAAACGCATAGAACCTTGAAATAGAAGGTTTCTCACCAAAAAACACATTGGTGAAACCCCTATCTTAAGGCTCTGAGTGTTTGCACACATGTACAAACAGGCATGTTTAAACTATAACGTTTTTAGTGAAATCATGTTTCTCTCGAGGAGAAAACGCGTTTAAAGCCATAAAAAGATTTCACTGTGTTTTGGCATTGACCAAGCTACCAACAACCTAAAAAATGATCAGAACTGGAGAAATTACACATTGACATTGGGTGAAATCATGTAACTCTTAAGGACGTGTTGTAGACTTGTTGAATACATTCATTTTTCTTGTTTTGTTTGTTTTTGATGAAATTGTGCTTTTCTCGTCGAGAAAAGAAGTTTAACGCGATAAAAAGGTTTAGTTCGTTATGAATACGGGTTAGCTTACCAAAAGTACAAATGTGAACTAAATAAGGCCGGGAGTCGTTTTTATTGTTTAAAACACGATTTCTCGACGAGAATATGCTTTTTCAAAAAAGCCATGTTCCCATGGCGAGAGACTCGTTTTCTGTGAGAAAATGCATTAAAAGGAGGGATTTCATCAGAAACACTATAGATACATATTGTACTTGTCATAAAAAGGCACAGAACCTTGAAATAGAAGGTTTCTCACCAAAAAACACATTGGTGAAACCCCTATCTTAAGGCTCTGAGTGTTTGCACACATGTACAACAGGCATGTTTAAACTATAACGTTTTTAGTGAAATCATGTTTCTCTCGAGGAGAAAACGCGTTTAAAGCCATAAAAAGATTTCACTGTGTTTTGACATTGGACCAAGCTACCAACAACCTAAAAAATGATCAGAACTGGAGAAATTACACATTGACATTGGGTGAAATCATGTAACTCTTAAGGACGTGTTGTAGACTTGTTGAATACATTCATTTTTCTTGTTTTGTTTGTTCTTGATGAAATTGTGCTTTTCTCGTCGAGAAAAGAAGTTTAACGCGATAAAAAGGTTTAGTGCGTTATGAATATGGGTTAGCTTACCAAAAGTACAAATGTGAACTAAATAAGGCCGGGAGTCGTTTTTATTGTTTAAAACACGATTTCTCGACGAGAATATGCTTTTTCAAAAAAGCCATGTTCCCATGGCGAGAGACTCGTTTTCTGTGAGAAAATGCATTAAAAGGAGGGATTTCATCAGAAACACTATAAATACATATTGTACTTGTCTGAAAACACACAGAACCTTGAAATAGAAGGTTTCTCACCAAAAAACACATTGGTGAAACCCCTATCTTAAGGCTCTGAGTGTTTGCACACATGTACAACAGGCATGTTTAAACTATAACGTTTTTAGTGAAATCATGTTTCTCTCGAGGAGAAAACGCGTTTAAAGCCATAAAAAGATCTCACTGTGTTTTGGCATTGACCAAGCTACCAACCACCTAAAAAATGATCAGAACTGGAGAAATTACACATTGACATTGGGTGAAATCATGTAACTCTTAAGGACGTGTTGTAGACTTGTTGAATACATTCATTTTTCTTGTTTTGTTTGTTTTTGATGAAATTGTGCTTTTCTCGTCGAGAAAAGAAGTTTAACGCGATAAAAAGGTTTAGTGCGTTATGAATACGGGTTAGCTTACCAAAAGTACAAATGTGAACTAAATAAGGCCGGGAGTCGTTTTTATTGTTTAAAACACGATTTCTCGACGAGAATATGCTTTTTCAAAAAAGCCATGTTCCCATGGCGAGAGACTCGTTTTCTGTGAGAAAATGCATTAAAAGGAGGGATTTCATCAGAAACACTATAAATACATATTGTACTTGTCATAAAAAGGCACAGAACCTTGAAATAGAAGGTTTCTCACCAAAAAACACATTGGTGAAACCCCTATCTTAAGGCTCTGAGTGTTTGCACACATGTACAACAGGCATGTTTAAACTATAACGTTTTTAGTGAAATCATGTTTCTCTCGAGGAGAAAACGCGTTTAAAGCCATAAAAAGATTTCACTGTGTTTTGACATTGGACCAAGCTACCAACAACCTAAAAAATGATCAGAACTGGAGAAATTACACATTGACATTGGGTGAAATCATGTAACTCTTAAGGACGTGTTGTAGACTTGTTGAATACATTCATTTTTCTTGTTTTGTTTGTTTTTGATGAAATTGTGCTTTTCTCGTCGAGAAAAGAAGTTTAACGCGATAAAAAGGTTTAGTGCGTTATGAATACGGGTTAGCTTACCAAAAGTACAAATGTGAACTAAATAAGGCCGGGAGTCGTTTTTATTGTTTAAAACACGATTTCTCGACGAGAATATGCTTTTTCAAAAAAGCCATGTTCCCATGGCGAGAGACTCGTTTTCTGTGAGAAAATGCATTAAAAGGAGGGATTTCATCAGAAACACTATAAATACATATTGTACTTGTCATAAAAAGGCACAGAACCTTGAAATAGAAGGTTTCTCACCAAAAAACACATTGGTGAAACCCCTATCTTAAGGCTCTGAGTGTTTGCACACATGTACAACAGGCATGTTTAAACTATAACGTTTTTAGTGAAATCATGTTTCTCTCGAGGAGAAAACGCGTTTAAAGCCATAAAAAGATTTCACTGTGTTTTGACATTGGACCAAGCTACCAACAACCTAAAAAATGATCAGAACTGGAGAAATTACACATTGACATTGGGTGAAATCATGTAACTCTTAAGGACGTGTTGTAGACTTGTTGAATACATTCATTTTTCTTGTTTTGTTTGTTTTTGATGAAATTGTGCTTTTCTCGTCGAGAAAAGAAGTTTAACGCGATAAAAAGGTTTAGTGCGTTATGAATACGGGTTAGCTTACCAAAAGTACAAATGTGAACTAAATAAGGCCGGGAGTCGTTTTTATTGTTTAAAACACGATTTCTCGACGAGAATATGCTTTTTCAAAAAAGCCATGTTCCCATGGCGAGAGACTCGTTTTCTGTGAGAAAATGCATTAAAAGGAGGGATTTCATCAGAAACACTATAAATACATATTGTACTTGTCTGAAAACACACAGAACCTTGAAATAGAAGGTTTCTCACCAAAAAACACATTGGTGAAACCCCTATCTTAAGGCTCTGAGTGTTTGCACACATGTACAACAGGCATGTTTAAACTATAACGTTTTTAGTGAAATCATGTTTATCTCGAGGAGAAAACGCGTTTAAAGCCATAAAAAGATCTCACTGTGTTTTGGCATTGACCAAGCTACCAACCACCTAAAAAATGATCAGAACTGGAGAAATTACACATTGACATTGGGTGAAATCATGTAACTCTTAAGGACGTGTCGCAGACTTGTTGAATAGATTCATTTTTCTTGTTTTGTTTGTTTTTGATGAAATTGCTTTTCTCGTCGAGAAAAGGCGTTTAACGCGATAAAAAGGTTTAGTGCGTTATGAATACGGGCTAGCTTACCAAAAGTACAAATGTGAACTAAATAAGGCCGGGAGTCGTTTTTATTGTTTAAAACACGATTTCTCGACGAGAATATGCTTTTTCAAAAAAGCCATGTTCCCATGGCGAGAGACTCGTTTTCTGTGAGAAAATGCATTAAAAGGAGGGATTTCATCAGAAACACTATAAATACATATTGTACTTGTCATAAAAAGGCACAGAACCTTGAAATAGAAGGTTTCTCACCAAAAAACACATTGGTGAAACCCCTATCTTAAGGCTCTGAGTGTTTGCGCACATGTACAACAGGCATGTTTAAACTATAACGTTTTTAGTGAAATCATGTTTCTCTCGAGGAGAAAACGCGTTTAAAGCCATAAAAAGATTTCACTGTGTTTTGACATTGGACCAAGCTACCAACAACCTAAAAAATGATCAGAACTGGAGAAATTACACATTGACATTGGGTGAAATCATGTAACTCTTAAGGACGTGTTGTAGACTTGTTGAATACATTCATTTTTCTTGTTTTGTTTGTTTTTGATGAAATTGTGCTTTTCTCGTCGAGAAAAGAAGTTTAACGCGATAAAAAGGTTTAGTGCGTTATGAATACGGGTTAGCTTACCAAAAGTACAAATGTGAACTAAATAAGGCCGGGAGTCGTTTTTATTGTTTAAAACACGATTTCTCGACGAGAATATGCTTTTTCAAAAAAGCCATGTTCCCATGGCGAGAGACTCGTTTTCTGTGAGAAAATGCATTAAAAGGAGGGATTTCATCAGAAACACTATAAATACATATTGTACTTGTCTGAAAACACACAGAACCTTGAAATAGAAGGTTTCTCACCAAAAAACACATTGGTGAAACCCCTATCTTAAGGCTCTGAGTGTTTGCACACATGTACAACAGGCATGTTTAAACTATAACGTTTTTAGTGAAATCATGTTTCTCTCGAGGAAAAAACGCGTTTAAAGCCATAAAAAGATCTCACTGTGTTTTGGCATTGACCAAGCTACCAACCACCTAAAAAATGATCAGAACTGGAGAAATTACACATTGACATTGGGTGAAATCATGTAACTCTTAAGGACGTGTTGTAGACTTGTTGAATACATTCATTTTTCTTGTTTTGTTTGTTTTTGATGAAATTGTGCTTTTCTCGTCGAGAAAAGAAGTTTAACGCGATAAAAAGGTTTAGTGCGTTATGAATACGGGTTAGCTTACCAAAAGTACAAATGTGAACTAAATAAGGCCGGGAGTCGTTTTTATTGTTTAAAACACGATTTCTCGACGAGAATATGCTTTTTCAAAAAAGCCATGTTCCCATGGCGAGAGACTCGTTTTCTGTGAGAAAATGCATTAAAAGGAGGGATTTCATCAGAAACACTATAAATACATATTGTACTTGTCTGAAAACACACAGAACCTTGAAATAGAAGGTTTCTCACCAAAAAACACATTGGTGAAACCCCTATCTTAAGGCTCTGAGTGTTTGCACACATGTACAACAGGCATGTTTAAACTATAACGTTTTTAGTGAAATCATGTTTCTCTCGAGGAGAAAACGCGTTTAAAGCCATAAAAAGATCTCACTGTGTTTTGGCATTGACCAAGCTACCAACCACCTAAAAAATGATCAGAACTGGAGAAATTACACATTGACATTGGGTGAAATCATGTAACTCTTAAGGACGTGTCGCAGACTTGTTGAATAGATTCATTTTTCTTGTTTTGTTTGTTTTTGATGAAATTGCTTTTCTCGTCGAGAAAAGGCGTTTAACGCGATAAAAAGGTTTAGTGCGTTATGAATACGGGCTAGCTTACCAAAAGTACAAATGTGAACTAAATAAGGCCGGGAGTCGTTTTTATTGTTTAAAACACGATTTCTCGACGAGAATATGCTTTTTCAAAAAAGCCATGTTCCCATGGCGAGAGACTCGTTTTCTGTGAGAAAATGCATTAAAAGGAGGGATTTCATCAGAAACACTATAAATACATATTGTACTTGTCATAAAAAGGCACAGAACCTTGAAATAGAAGGTTTCTCACCAAAAAACACATTGGTGAAACCCCTATCTTAAGGCTCTGAGTGTTTGCGCACATGTACAACAGGCATGTTTAAACTATAACGTTTTTAGTGAAATCATGTTTCTCTCGAGGAGAAAACGCGTTTAAAGCCATAAAAAGATTTCACTGTGTTTTGACATTGGACCAAGCTACCAACAACCTAAAAAATGATCAGAACTGGAGAAATTACACATTGACATTGGGTGAAATCATGTAACTCTTAAGGACGTGTTGTAGACTTGTTGAATACATTCATTTTTCTTGTTTTGTTTGTTTTTGATGAAATTGTGCTTTTCTCGTCGAGAAAAGAAGTTTAACGCGATAAAAAGGTTTAGTGCGTTATGAATACGGGTTAGCTTACCAAAAGTACAAATGTGAACTAAATAAGGCCGGGAGTCGTTTTTATTGTTTAAAACACGATTTCTCGACGAGAATATGCTTTTTCAAAAAAGCCATGTTCCCATGGCGAGAGACTCGTTTTCTGTGAGAAAATGCATTAAAAGGAGGGATTTCATCAGAAACACTATAAATACATATTGTACTTGTCTGAAAACACACAGAACCTTGAAATAGAAGGTTTCTCACCAAAAAACACATTGGTGAAACCCCTATCTTAAGGCTCTGAGTGTTTGCACACATGTACAACAGGCATGTTTAAACTATAACGTTTTTAGTGAAATCATGTTTCTCTCGAGGAGAAAACGCGTTTAAAGCCATAAAAAGATCTCACTGTGTTTTGGCATTGGACCAAGCTACCAACAACCTAAAAAATGATCATAACTGGAGAAATTACACATTGACATTGGGTGAAATCATGTAACTCTTAAGGACGTGTTGTAGACTTGTTGAATACATTCATTTTTCTTGTTTTGTTTGTTTTTGATGAAATTGTGCTTTTCTCGTCTAGAAAAGAATTTTAACGCGATAAAAAGGTTTAGTTCGTTATGAATACGGGTTAGCTTACCAAAAGTACAAATGTGAACTAAATAAGGCCGGGAGTCGTTTTTATTGTTTAAAACACGATTTCTCGACCAGAATATGCTTTTTCAAAAAAGCCATGTTCCCATGGCGAGAGACTCGTTTTCTGTGAGAAAATGCATTAAAAGGAGGGATTTCATCAGAAACACTATAAATACATATTGTACTTGTCATAAAAAGGCACAGAACCTTGAAATAGAAGGTTTCTCACCAAAAAACACATTGGTGAAACCCCTATCTTAAGGCTCTGAGTGTTTGCACACATGTACAACAGGCACGTTTAAACTATAACGTTTTTAGTGAAATCATGTTTCTCTCGAGGAGAAAACGCTTTTAAAGCCATAAAAAGATTTCACTGTGTTTTGACATTGGACCAAGCTACCAACAACCTAAAAAATGATCAGAACTGGAGAAATTACACATTGACATTGGGTGAAATCATGTAACTCTTAAGGACGTGTTGCAGACTTGTTGAATAGATTCATTTTTCTTGTTTTGTTTGTTTTTGATGAAATTGTGCTTTTCTCGTCGAGAAAAGGCGTTTAACGCGATAAAAAGGTTTAGTGCGTTATTAATACGGGCTAGCTTACCAAAAGTACAAATGTGAACTAAATAAGGCCGGGAGTCGTTTTTATTGTTTAAAACACGATTTCTCGACGAGAATATGTTTTTTCAAAAAAGCCATGTTCCCATGGCGAGAGACTCGTTTTCTGTGAGAAAATGCATTAAAAGGAGGGATTTCATCAGAAACACTATAAATACATATTGTACTTGTCTGAAAACGCATAGAACCTTGAAATAGAAGGTTTCTCACCAAAAAACACATTGGTGAAACCCCTATCTTAAGGCTCTGAGTGTTTGCACACATGTACAAACAGGCATGTTTAAACTATAACGTTTTTAGTGAAATCATGTTTCTCTCGAGGAGAAAACGCGTTTAAAGCCATAAAAAGATCTCACTGTGTTTTGACATTGGACCAAGCTACCAACCACCTAAAAAATGATCAGAACTGGAGAAATTACACATTGACATTGGGTGAAATCATGTAACTCTTAAGGACGTGTTGTAGACTTGTTGAATACATTCATTTTTCTTGTTTTGTTTGTTTTTGATGAAATTGTGCTTTTCTCGTCGAGAAAAGAAGTTTAACGCGATAAAAAGGTTTAGTGCGTTATGAATACGGGTTAGCTTACCAAAAGTACAAATGTGAACTAAATAAGGCCGGGAGTCGTTTTTATTGTTTAAAACACGATTTCTCGACGAGAATATGCTTTTTCAAAAAAGCCATGTTCCCATGGCGAGAGACTCGTTTTCTGTGAGAAAATGCATTAAAAGGAGGGATTTCATCAGAAACACTATAAATACATATTGTACTTGTCATAAAAAGGCACAGAACCTTGAAATAGAAGGTTTCTCACCAAAAAACACATTGGTGAAACCCCTATCTTAAGGCTCTGAGTGTTTGCACACATGTACAACAGGCATGTTTAAACTATAACGTTTTTAGTGAAATCATGTTTCTCTCGAGGAGAAAACGCGTTTAAAGCCATAAAAAGATTTCACTGTGTTTTGACATTGGACCAAGCTACCAACAACCTAAAAAATGATCAGAACTGGAGAAATTACACATTGACATTGGGTGAAATCATGTAACTCTTAAGGACGTGTTGTAGACTTGTTGAATACATTCATTTTTCTTGTTTTGTTTGTTTTTGATGAAATTGTGCTTTTCTCGTCGAGAAAAGAAGTTTAACGCGATAAAAAGGTTTAGTGCGTTATGAATACGGGTTAGCTTACCAAAAGTACAAATGTGAACTAAATAAGGCCGGGAGTCGTTTTTATTGTTTAAAACACGATTTCTCGACGAGAATATGCTTTTTCAAAAAAGCCATGTTCCCATGGCGAGAGACTCGTTTTCTGTGAGAAAATGCATTAAAAGGAGGGATTTCATCAGAAACACTATAAATACATATTGTACTTGTCTGAAAACACACAGAACCTTGAAATAGAAGGTTTCTCACCAAAAAACACATTGGTGAAACCCCTATCTTAAGGCTCTAAGTGTTTGCACACATGTACAACAGGCATGTTTAAACTATAACGTTTTTAGTGAAATCATGTTTCTCTCGAGGAGAAAACGCGTTTAAAGCCATAAAAAGATCTCACTGTGTTTTGGCATTGACCAAGCTACCAACCACCTAAAAAATGATCAGAACTGGAGAAATTACACATTGACATTGGGTGAAATCATGTAACTCTTAAGGACGTGTTGTAGACTTGTTGAATACATTCATTTTTCTTGTTTTGTTTGTTTTTGATGAAATTGTGCTTTTCTCGTCGAGAAAAGGCGTTTATAACGCGATAAAAAGGTTTAGTGTGTTATGAATACGGGCTAGCTTACCAAAAGTGTTAGCTTACCAAAAGTACAAATGTGAACTAAATAAGGCCGGGAGTCGTTTTTATTGTTTAAAACACGATTTCTCGACGAGAATATGCTTTTTCAAAAAAGCCATGTTCCCATGGCGAGAGACTCGTTTTCTGTGAGAAAATGCATTAAAAGGAGGGATTTCATCAGAAACACTATAAATACATATTGTACTTGTCTGAAAACACACAGAACCTTGAAATAGAAGGTTTCTCACCAAAAAACACATTGGTGAAACCCCTATCTTAAGGCTCTGAGTGTTTGCACACATGTACAACAGGCATGTTTAAACTATAACGTTTTTAGTGAAATCATGTTTCTCTCGAGGAGAAAACGCGTTTAAAGCCATAAAAAGATCTCACTGTGTTTTGGCATTGACCAAGCTACCAACCACCTAAAAAATGATCAGAACTGGAGAAATTACACATTGACATTGGGTGAAATCATGTAACTCTTAAGGACGTGTTGTAGACTTGTTGAATACATTCATTTTTCTTGTTTTGTTTGTTTTTGATGAAATTGTGCTTTTCTCGTCGAGAAAAGGCGTTTATAACGCGATAAAAAGGTTTAGTGTGTTATGAATACGGGCTAGCTTACCAAAAGTGTTAGCTTACCAAAAGTACAAATGTGAACTAAATAAGGCCGGGAGTCGTTTTTATTGTTTAAAACACGATTTCTCGACGAGAATATGCTTTTTCAAAAAAGCCATGTTCCCATGGCGAGAGACTCGTTTTCTGTGAGAAAATGCATTAAAAGGAGGGATTTCATCAGAAACACTATAAATACATATTGTACTTGTCATAAAAAGGCACAGAACCTTGAAATAGAAGGTTTCTCACCAAAAAACACATTGGTGAAACCCCTATCTTAAGGCTCTGAGTGTTTGCGCACATGTACAACATGCATGTTTAAACTATAACGTTTTTAGTGAAATCATGTTTCTCTCGAGGAGAAAACGCGTTTAAAGCCATAAAAAGATTTCACTGTGTTTTGACATTGGACCAAGCTACCAACAACCTAAAAAATGATCATAACTGGAGAAATTACACATTGACATTGGGTGAAATCATGTAACTCTTAAGGACGTGTTGTAGACTTGTTGAATACATTCATTTTTCTTGTTTTGTTTGTTTTTGATGAAATTGTGCTTTTCTCGTCTAGAAAAGAATTTTAACGCGATAAAAAGGTTTAGTTCGTTATGAATACGGGTTAGCTTACCAAAAGTACAAATGTGAACTAAATAAGGCCGGGAGTCGTTTTTATTGTTTAAAACACGATTTCTCGACCAGAATATGCTTTTTCAAAAAAGCCATGTTCCCATGGCGAGAGACTCGTTTTCTGTGAGAAAATGCATTAAAAGGAGGGATTTCATCAGAAACACTATAAATACATATTGTACTTGTCATAAAAAGGCACAGAACCTTGAAATAGAAGGTTTCTCACCAAAAAACACATTGGTGAAACCCCTATCTTAAGGCTCTGAGTGTTTGCACACATGTACAACAGGCACGTTTAAACTATAACGTTTTTAGTGAAATCATGTTTCTCTCGAGGAGAAAACGCTTTTAAAGCCATAAAAAGATTTCACTGTGTTTTGACATTGGACCAAGCTACCAACAACCTAAAAAATGATCAGAACTGGAGAAATTACACATTGACATTGGGTGAAATCATGTAACTCTTAAGGACGTGTTGCAGACTTGTTGA
Source organism: Lampris incognitus (assembly GCF_029633865.1). Lineage (NCBI taxonomy): Eukaryota > Metazoa > Chordata > Actinopteri > Lampriformes > Lampridae > Lampris > Lampris incognitus. The sequence goes on along the minus strand of NW_026611588.1, from coordinate 217,692 downwards.
ATAGATTCATTTTTCTTGTTTTGTTTGTTTTTGATGAAATTGTGCTTTTCTCGTCGAGAAAAGGCGTTTAACGCGATAAAAAGGTTTAGTGCGTTATTAATACGGGCTAGCTTACCAAAAGTACAAATGTGAACTAAATAAGGCCGGGAGTCGTTTTTATTGTTTAAAACACGATTTCTCGACGAGAATATGTTTTTTCAAAAAAGCCATGTTCCCATGGCGAGAGACTCGTTTTCTGTGAGAAAATGCATTAAAAGGAGGGATTTCATCAGAAACACTATAAATACATATTGTACTTGTCTGAAAACGCATAGAACCTTGAAATAGAAGGTTTCTCACCAAAAAACACATTGGTGAAACCCCTATCTTAAGGCTCTGAGTGTTTGCACACATGTACAAACAGGCATGTTTAAACTATAACGTTTTTAGTGAAATCATGTTTCTCTCGAGGAGAAAACGCCTTTAAAGCCATAAAAAGATCTCACTGTGTTTTGACATTGGACCAAGCTACCAACAACCTAAAAAATGATCACAACTGGAGAAATTACACATTGACATTGGGTGAAATCATGTAACTCTTAAGGACGTGTTGTAGACTTGTTGAATACATTCATTTTTCTTGTTTTGTTTGTTTTTGATGAAATTGTGCTTTTCTCGTCGAGAAAAGAAGTTTAACGCGATAAAAAGGTTTAGTGCGTTATGAATACGGGTTAGCTTACCAAAAGTACAAATGTGAACTAAATAAGGCCGGGAGTCGTTTTTATTGTTTAAAACACGATTTCTCGACGAGAATATGCTTTTTCAAAAAAGCCATGTTCCCATGGCGAGAGACTCGTTTTCTGTGAGAAAATGCATTAAAAGGAGGGATTTCATCAGAAACACTATAAATACATATTGTACTTGTCATAAAAAGGCACAGAACCTTGAAATAGAAGGTTTCTCACCAAAAAACACATTGGTGAAACCCCTATCTTAAGGCTCTGAGTGTTTGCACACATGTACAACAGGCATGTTTAAACTATAACGTTTTTAGTGAAATCATGTTTCTCTCGAGGAGAAAACGCGTTTAAAGCCATAAAAAGATTTCACTGTGTTTTGACATTGGACCAAGCTACCAACAACCTAAAAAATGATCAGAACTGGAGAAATTACACATTGACATTGGGTGAAATCATGTAACTCTTAAGGACGTGTTGTAGACTTGTTGAATACATTCATTTTTCTTGTTTTGTTTGTTTTTGATGAAATTGTGCTTTTCTCGTCGAGAAAAGAAGTTTAACGCGATAAAAAGGTTTAGTGCGTTATGAATACGGGTTAGCTTACCAAAAGTACAAATGTGAACTAAATAAGGCCGGGAGTCGTTTTTATTGTTTAAAACACGATTTCTCGACGAGAATATGCTTTTTCAAAAAAGCCATGTTCCCATGGCGAGAGACTCGTTTTCTGTGAGAAAATGCATTAAAAGGAGGGATTTCATCAGAAACACTATAAATACATATTGTACTTGTCTGAAAACACACAGAACCTTGAAATAGAAGGTTTCTCACCAAAAAACACATTGGTGAAACCCCTATCTTAAGGCTCTGAGTGTTTGCACACATGTACAACAGGCATGTTTAAACTATAACGTTTTTAGTGAAATCATGTTTCTCTCGAGGAGAAAACGCGTTTAAAGCCATAAAAAGATCTCACTGTGTTTTGGCATTGACCAAGCTACCAACCACCTAAAAAATGATCAGAACTGGAGAAATTACACATTGACATTGGGTGAAATCATGTAACTCTTAAGGACGTGTTGTAGACTTGTTGAATACATTCATTTTTCTTGTTTTGTTTGTTTTTGATGAAATTGTGCTTTTCTCGTCGAGAAAAGGCGTTTATAACGCGATAAAAAGGTTTAGTGTGTTATGAATACGGGCTAGCTTACCAAAAGTGTTAGCTTACCAAAAGTACAAATGTGAACTAAATAAGGCCGGGAGTCGTTTTTATTGTTTAAAACACGATTTCTCGACGAGAATATGCTTTTTCAAAAAAGCCATGTTCCCATGGCGAGAGACTCGTTTTCTGTGAGAAAATGCATTAAAAGGAGGGATTTCATCAGAAACACTATAAATACATATTGTACTTGTCATAAAAAGGCACAGAACCTTGAAATAGAAGGTTTCTCACCAAAAAACACATTGGTGAAACCCCTATCTTAAGGCTCTGAGTGTTTGCGCACATGTACAACATGCATGTTTAAACTATAACGTTTTTAGTGAAATCATGTTTCTCTCGAGGAGAAAACGCGTTTAAAGCCATAAAAAGATTTCACTGTGTTTTGACATTGGACCAAGCTACCAACAACCTAAAAAATGATCATAACTGGAGAAATTACACATTGACATTGGGTGAAATCATGTAACTCTTAAGGACGTGTTGTAGACTTGTTGAATACATTCATTTTTCTTGTTTTGTTTGTTTTTGATGAAATTGTGCTTTTCTCGTCTAGAAAAGAATTTTAACGCGATAAAAAGGTTTAGTTCGTTATGAATACGGGTTAGCTTACCAAAAGTACAAATGTGAACTAAATAAGGCCGGGAGTCGTTTTTATTGTTTAAAACACGATTTCTCGACCAGAATATGCTTTTTCAAAAAAGCCATGTTCCCATGGCGAGAGACTCGTTTTCTGTGAGAAAATGCATTAAAAGGAGGGATTTCATCAGAAACACTATAAATACATATTGTACTTGTCATAAAAAGGCACAGAACCTTGAAATAGAAGGTTTCTCACCAAAAAACACATTGGTGAAACCCCTATCTTAAGGCTCTGAGTGTTTGCACACATGTACAACAGGCACGTTTAAACTATAACGTTTTTAGTGAAATCATGTTTCTCTCGAGGAGAAAACGCGTTTAAAGCCATAAAAAGATTTCACTGTGTTTTGACATTGGACCAAGCTACCAACAACCTAAAAAATGATCAGAACTGGAGAAATTACACATTGACATTGGGTGAAATCATGTAACTCTTAAGGACGTGTTGCAGACTTGTTGAATAGATTCATTTTTCTTGTTTTGTTTGTTTTTGATGAAATTGTGCTTTTCTCGTCGAGAAAAGGCGTTTAACGCGATAAAAAGGTTTAGTGCGTTATGAATACGGGCTAGCTTACCAAAAGTACAAATGTGAACTAAATAAGGCCGGGAGTCGTTTTTATTGTTTAAAACACGATTTCTCGACGAGAATATGTTTTTTCAAAAAAGCCATGTTCCCATGGCGAGAGACTCGTTTTCTGTGAGAAAATGCATTAAAAGGAGGGATTTCATCAGAAACACTATAAATACATATTGTACTTGTCTGAAAACGCATAGAACCTTGAAATAGAAGGTTTCTCACCAAAAAACACATTGGTGAAACCCCTATCTTAAGGCTCTGAGTGTTTGCACACATGTACAAACAGGCATGTTTAAACTATAACGTTTTTAGTGAAATCATGTTTCTCTCGAGGAGAAAACGCGTTTAAAGCCATAAAAAGATCTCACTGTGTTTTGGCATTGACCAAGCTACCAACAACCTAAAAAATGATCACAACTGGAGAAATTACATATTGACATTGGGTGAAATCATGTAACTCTTAAGGACGTGTTGCAGACTTGTTGAATAGATTCATTTTTCTTGTTTTGTTTGTTTTTGATGAAATTGCTTTTCTCGTCGAGAAAAGGCGTTTAACGCGATAAAAAGGTTTAGTGCGTTATGAATACGGGCTAGCTTACCAAAAGTACAAATGTGAACTAAATAAGGCCGGGAGTCGTTTTTATTGTTTAAAACACGATTTCTCGACGAGAATATGCTTTTTCAAAAAAGCCATGTTCCCATGGCGAGAGACTCGTTTTCTGTGAGAAAATGCATTAAAAGGAGGGATTTCATCAGAAACACTATAAATACATATTGTACTTGTCATAAAAGGCACAGAACCTTGAAATAGAAGGTTTCTCACCAAAAAACACATTGGTGAAACCCCTATCTTAAGGCTCTGAGTGTTTGCGCACATGTACAACAGGCATGTTTAAACTATAACGTTTTTAGTGAAATCATGTTTCTCTCGAGGAGAAAACGCGTTTAAAGCCATAAAAAGATTTCACTATGTTTTGACATTGGACCAAGCTACCAACAACCTAAAAAATGATCAGAACTGGAGAAATTACACATTGACATTGGGTGAAATCATGTAACTCTTAAGGACGTGTTGTAGACTTGTTGAATACATTCATTTTTCTTGTTTTGTTTGTTTTTGATGAAATTGTGCTTTTCTCGTCGAGAAAAGAAGTTTAACGCGATAAAAAGGTTTAGTGCGTTATGAATACGGGTTAGCTTACCAAAAGTACAAATGTGAACTAAATAAGGCCGGGAGTCGTTTTTATTGTTTAAAACACGATTTCTCGACGAGAATATGCTTTTTCAAAAAAGCCATGTTCCCATGGCGAGAGACTCGTTTTCTGTGAGAAAATGCATTAAAAGGAGGGATTTCATCAGAAACACTATAAATACATATTGTACTTGTCTGAAAACACACAGAACCTTGAAATAGAAGGTTTCTCACCAAAAAACACATTGGTGAAACCCCTATCTTAAGGCTCTGAGTGTTTGCACACATGTACAACAGGCATGTTTAAACTATAACGTTTTTAGTGAAATCATGTTTCTCTCGAGGAGAAAACGCGTTTAAAGCCATAAAAAGATCTCACTGTGTTTTGGCATTGACCAAGCTACCAACCACCTAAAAAATGATCAGAACTGGAGAAATTACACATTGACATTGGGTGAAATCATGTAACTCTTAAGGACGTGTTGTAGACTTGTTGAATACATTCATTTTTCTTGTTTTGTTTGTTTTTGATGAAATTGTGCTTTTCTCGTCGAGAAAAGGCGTTTATAACGCGATAAAAAGGTTTAGTGCGTTATGAATACGGGCTAGCTTACCAAAAGTGTTAGCTTACCAAAAGTACAAATGTGAACTAAATAAGGCCGGGAGTCGTTTTTATTGTTTAAAACACGATTTCTCGACGAGAATATGTTTTTTCAAAAAAGCCATGTTCCCATGGCGAGAGACTCGTTTTCTGTGAGAAAATGCATTAAAAGGAGGGATTTCATCAGAAACACTATAAATACATATTGTACTTGTCTGAAAACGCATAGAACCTTGAAATAGAAGGTTTCTCACCAAAAAACACATTGGTGAAACCCCTATCTTAAGGCTCTGAGTGTTTGCACACATGTACAAACAGGCATGTTTAAACTATAACGTTTTTAGTGAAATCATGTTTCTCTCGAGGAGAAAACGCGTTTAAAGCCATAAAAAGATCTCACTGTGTTTTGGCATTGACCAAGCTACCAACAACCTAAAAAATGATCACAACTGGAGAAATTACATATTGACATTGGGTGAAATCATGTAACTCTTAAGGACGTGTTGCAGACTTGTTGAATAGATTCATTTTTCTTGTTTTGTTTGTTTTTGATGAAATTGCTTTTCTCGTCGAGAAAAGGCGTTTAACGCGATAAAAAGGTTTAGTGCGTTATGAATACGGGCTAGCTTACCAAAAGTACAAATGTGAACTAAATAAGGCCGGGAGTCGTTTTTATTGTTTAAAACACGATTTCTCGACGAGAATATGCTTTTTCAAAAAAGCCATGTTCCCATGGCGAGAGACTCGTTTTCTGTGAGAAAATGCATTAAAAGGAGGGATTTCATCAGAAACACTATAAATACATATTGTACTTGTCATAAAAGGCACAGAACCTTGAAATAGAAGGTTTCTCACCAAAAAACACATTGGTGAAACCCCTATCTTAAGGCTCTGAGTGTTTGCGCACATGTACAACAGGCATGTTTAAACTATGACGTTTTTAGTGAAATCATGTTTCTCTCGAGGAGAAAACGCGTGTTTAAAGCCATAAAAAGATTTCACTATGTTTTGACATTGGACCAAGCTACCAACAACCTAAAAAATGATCAGAACTGGAGAAATTACACATTGACATTGGGTGAAATCATGTAACTCTTAAGGACGTGTTGTAGACTTGTTGAATACATTCATTTTTCTTGTTTTGTTTGTTTTTGATGAAATTGTGCTTTTCTCGTCGAGAAAAGAAGTTTAACGCGATAAAAAGGTTTAGTGCGTTATGAATACGGGTTAGCTTACCAAAAGTACAAATGTGAACTAAATAAGGCCGGGAGTCGTTTTTATTGTTTAAAACACGATTTCTCGACGAGAATATGCTTTTTCAAAAAAGCCATGTTCCCATGGCGAGAGACTCGTTTTCTGTGAGAAAATGCATTAAAAGGAGGGATTTCATCAGAAACACTATAAATACATATTGTACTTGTCTGAAAACACACAGAACCTTGAAATAGAAGGTTTCTCACCAAAAAACACATTGGTGAAACCCCTATCTTAAGGCTCTGAGTGTTTGCACACATGTACAACAGGCATGTTTAAACTATAACGTTTTTAGTGAAATCATGTTTCTCTCGAGGAGAAAACGCGTTTAAAGCCATAAAAAGATCTCACTGTGTTTTGGCATTGACCAAGCTACCAACCACCTAAAAAATGATCAGAACTGGAGAAATTACACATTGACATTGGGTGAAATCATGTAACTCTTAAGGACGTGTTGTAGACTTGTTGAATACATTCATTTTTCTTGTTTTGTTTGTTTTTGATGAAATTGTGCTTTTCTCGTCGAGAAAAGGCGTTTATAACGCGATAAAAAGGTTTAGTGCGTTATGAATACGGGCTAGCTTACCAAAAGTGTTAGCTTACCAAAAGTACAAATGTGAACTAAATAAGGCCGGGAGTCGTTTTTATTGTTTAAAACACGATTTCTCGACGAGAATATGCTTTTTCAAAAAAGCCATGTTCCCATGGCGAGAGACTCGTTTTCTGTGAGAAAATGCATTAAAAGGAGGGATTTCATCAGAAACACTATAAATACATATTGTACTTGTCATAAAAAGGCACAGAACCTTGAAATAGAAGGTTTCTCACCAAAAAACACATTGGTGAAACCCCTATCTTAAGGCTCTGAGTGTTTGCGCACATGTACAACATGCATGTTTAAACTATAACGTTTTTAGTGAAATCATGTTTCTCTAGAGGAGAAAACGCGTTTAAAGCCATAAAAAGATTTCACTGTGTTTTGACATTGGACCAAGCTACCAACAACCTAAAAAATGATCATAACTGGAGAAATTACACATTGACATTGGGTGAAATCATGTAACTCTTAAGGACGTGTTGTAGACTTGTTGAATACATTCATTTTTCTTGTTTTGTTTGTTTTTGATGAAATTGTGCTTTTCTCGTCTAGAAAAGAATTTTAACGCGATAAAAAGGTTTAGTTCGTTATGAATACGGGTTAGCTTACCAAAAGTACAAATGTGAACTAAATAAGGCCGGGAGTCGTTTTTATTGTTTAAAACACGATTTCTCGACCAGAATATGCTTTTTCAAAAAAGCCATGTTCCCATGGCGAGAGACTCGTTTTCTGTGAGAAAATGCATTAAAAGGAGGGATTTCATCAGAAACACTATAAATACATATTGTACTTGTCATAAAAAGGCACAGAACCTTGAAATAGAAGGTTTCTCACCAAAAAACACATTGGTGAAACCCCTATCTTAAGGCTCTGAGTGTTTGCACACATGTACAACAGGCACGTTTAAACTATAACGTTTTTAGTGAAATCATGTTTCTCTCGAGGAGAAAACGCGTTTAAAGCCATAAAAAGATTTCACTGTGTTTTGACATTGGACCAAGCTACCAACAACCTAAAAAATGATCAGAACTGGAGAAATTACACATTGACATTGGGTGAAATCATGTAACTCTTAAGGACGTGTTGCAGACTTGTTGAATAGATTCATTTTTCTTGTTTTGTTTGTTTTTGATGAAATTGTGCTTTTCTCGTCGAGAAAAGGCGTTTAACGCGATAAAAAGGTTTAGTGCGTTATGAATACGGGCTAGCTTACCAAAAGTACAAATGTGAACTAAATAAGGCCGGGAGTCGTTTTTATTGTTTAAAACACGATTTCTCGACGAGAATATGTTTTTTCAAAAAAGCCATGTTCCCATGGCGAGAGACTCGTTTTCTGTGAGAAAATGCATTAAAAGGAGAGATTTCATCAGAAACACTATAAATACATATTGTACTTGTCTGAAAACGCATAGAACCTTGAAATAGAAGGTTTCTCACCAAAAAACACATTGGTGAAACCCCTATCTTAAGGCTCTGAGTGTTTGCACACATGTACAAACAGGCATGTTTAAACTATAACGTTTTTAGTGAAATCATGTTTCTCTCGAGGAGAAAACGCGTTTAAAGCCATAAAAAGATCTCACTGTGTTTTGACATTGGACCAAGCTACCAACAACCTAAAAAATGATCACAACTGGAGAAATTACACATTGACATTGGGTGAAATCATGTAACTCTTAAGGACGTGTTGTAGACTTGTTGAATACATTCATTTTTCTTGTTTTGTTTGTTTTTGATGAAATTGTGCTTTTCTCGTCGAGAAAAGAAGTTTAACGCGATAAAAAGGTTTAGTGCGTTATGAATACGGGTTAGCTTACCAAAAGTACAAATGTGAACTAAATAAGGCCTGGAGTCGTTTTTATTGTTTAAAACACGATTTCTCGACGAGAATATGCTTTTTCAAAAAAGCCATGTTCCCATGGCGAGAGACTCGTTTTCTGTGAGAAAATGCATTAAAAGGAGGGATTTCATCAGAAACACTATAAATACATATTGTACTTGTCATAAAAGGCACAGAACCTTGAAATAGAAGGTTTCTCACCAAAAAACACATTGGTGAAACCCCTATCTTAAGGCTCTGAGTGTTTGCGCACATGTACAACAGGCATGTTTAAACTATAACGTTTTTAGTGAAATAATGTTTCTCTCAAGGAGAAAACGCGTTTAAAGCCATAAAAAGATTTCACTATGTTTTGACATTGGACCAAGCTACCAACAACCTAAAAAATGATCAGAACTGGAGAAATTACACATTGACATTGGGTGAAATCATGTAACTCTTAAGGACGTGTTGTAGACTTGTTGAATACATTCTTTTTTCTTGTTTTGTTTGTTTTTGATGAAATTGTGCTTTTCTCGTCGAGAAAAGAAGTTTAACGCGATAAAAAGGTTTAGTGCGTTATGAATACGGGTTAGCTTACCAAAAGTACAAATGTGAACTAAATAAGGCCGGGAGTCGTTTTTATTGTTTAAAACACGATTTCTCGACGAGAATATGCTTTTTCAAAAAAGCCATGTTCCCATGGCGAGAGACTCGTTTTCTGTGAGAAAATGCATTAAAAGGAGGGATTTCATCAGAAACACTATAAATACATATTGTACTTGTCTGAAAACACACAGAACCTTGAAATAGAAGGTTTCTCACCAAAAAACACATTGGTGAAACCCCTATCTTAAGGCTCTGAGTGTTTGCACACATGTACAACAGGCATGTTTAAACTATAACGTTTTTAGTGAAATCATGTTTCTCTCGAGGAGAAAACGCGTTTAAAGCCATAAAAAGATCTCACTGTGTTTTGGCATTGACCAAGCCACCAACCACCTAAAAAATGATCAGAACTGGAGAAATTACACATTGACATTGGGTGAAATCATGTAACTCTTAAGGACGTGTTGTAGACTTGTTGAATACATTCATTTTTCTTGTTTTGTTTGTTCTTGATGAAATTGTGCTTTTCTCGTCGAGAAAAGGCGTTTATAACGCGATAAAAAGGTTTAGTTCGTTATGAATACGGGCTAGCTTACCAAAAGTGTTAGCTTACCAAAAGTACAAATGTGAACTAAATAAGGCCGGGAGTCGTTTTTATTGTTTAAAACACGATTTCTCGACGAGAATATGCTTTTTCAAAAAAGCCATGTTCCCATGGCGAGAGACTCGTTTTCTGTGAGAAAATGCATTAAAAGGAGGGATTTCATCAGAAACACTATAAATACATATTGTACTTGTCATAAAAAGGCACAGAACCTTGAAATAGAAGGTTTCTCACCAAAAAACACATTGGTGAAACCCCTATCTTAAGGCTCTGAGTGTTTGCGCACATGTACAACATGCATGTTTAAACTATAACGTTTTTAGTGAAATCATGTTTCTCTAGAGGAGAAAACGCGTTTAAAGCCATAAAAAGATTTCACTGTGTTTTGACATTGGACCAAGCTACCAACAACCTAAAAAATGATCATAACTGGAGAAATTACACATTGACATTGGGTGAAATCATGTAACTCTTAAGGACGTGTTGTAGACTTGTTGAATACATTCATTTTTCTTGTTTTGTTTGTTTTTGATGAAATTGTGCTTTTCTCGTCTAGAAAAGAATTTTAACGCGATAAAAAGGTTTAGTTCGTTATGAATACGGGTTAGCTTACCAAAAGTACAAATGTGAACTAAATAAGGCCGGGAGTCGTTTTTATTGTTTAAAACACGATTTCTCGACCAGAATATGCTTTTTCAAAAAAGCCATGTTCCCATGGCGAGAGACTCGTTTTCTGTGAGAAAATGCATTAAAAGGAGGGATTTCATCAGAAACACTATAAATACATATTGTACTTGTCATAAAAGGCACAGAACCTTGAAATAGAAGGTTTCTCACCAAAAAACACATTGGTGAAACCCCTATCTTAAGGCTCTGAGTGTTTGCGCACATGTACAACAGGCATGTTTAAACTATAACGTTTTTAGTGAAATCATGTTTCTCTCGAGGAGAAAACGCGTTTAAAGCCATAAAAAGATTTCACTGTGTTTTGACATTGGACCAAGCTACCAACAACCTAAAAAATGATCAGAACTGGAGAAATTACACATTGACATTGGGTGAAATCATGTAACTCTTAAGGACGTGTTGTAGACTTGTTGAATACATTCATTTTTCTTGTTTTGTTTGTTTTTGATGAAATTGTGCTTTTCTCGTCGAGAAAAGAAGTTTAACGCGATAAAAAGGTTTAGTGCGTTATGAATACGGGTTAGCTTACCAAAAGTACAAATGTGAACTAAATAAGGCCGGGAGTCGTTTTTATTGTTTAAAACACGATTTCTCGACGAGAATATGCTTTTTCAAAAAAGCCATGTTCCCATGGCGAGAGACTCGTTTTCTGTGAGAAAATGCATTAAAAGGGGGGATTTCATCAGAAACACTATAAATACATATTGTACTTGTCATAAAAAGGCACAGAACCTTGACATAGAAGGTTTCTCACCAAAAAACACATTGGTGAAACCCCTATCTTAAAGCTCTGAGTGTTTGCGCACATGTACAACAGGCATGTTTAAACTATAACGTTTTTAGTGAAATCATGTTTCTCTCGAGGAGAAAACGCGTTTAAAGCCATAAAAAGATTTCACTGTGTTTTGACATTGGACCAAGCTACCAACAACCTAAAAATGATCAGAACTGGAGAAATTACACATTGACATTGGGTGAAATCGTGTAACTCTTAAGGACGTGTTGTAGACTTGTTGAATACATTCATTTTTCTTGTTTTGTTTGTTTTTGATGAAATTGTGCTTTTCTCGTCGAGAAAAGGCGTTTATAACGCGATAAAAAGGTTTAGTGCGTTATGAATACGGACTAGCTTACCAAAAGTGTTAGCTTACCAAAAGTACAAATGTGAACTAAATAAGGCCGGGAGTCGTTTGTATTGTTTAAGACACGATTTCTCGACGAGAATATGCTTTTTCAAAAAAGCCATGTTCCCATGGCGAGAGACTCGTTTTCTGTGAGAAAATGCATTAAAAGGAGGGATTTCATCAGAAACACTATAAATACATATTGTACTTGTCATAAAAAGGCACAGAACCTTGACATAGAAGGTTTCTCACCAAAAAACACATTGGTGAAACCCCTATCTTAAGGCTCTGAGTGTTTGCGCACATGTACAACAGGCATGTTTAAACTATAACGTTTTTAGTGAAATCATGTTTCTCTCGAGGAGAAAACGCGTTTAAAGCCATAAAAAGATTTCACTGTGTTTTGACATTGGACGAAGCTACCAACAACCTAAAAATGATCAGAACTGGAGAAATTACACATTGACATTGGGTGAAATCGTGTAACTCTTAAGGACGTGTTGTAGACTTGTTGAATACATTCATTTTTCTTGTTTTGTTTGTTTTTGATGAAATTGTGCTTTTCTCGTCGAGAAAAGAAGTATAACTTGATAAAAAGGTTTAGTGCGTTATGAATACGGGTTAGCTTACCAAAAGTACAAATGTGAACTAAATAAGGCCGGGAGTCGTTTTTATTGTTTAAAACACGATTTCTCGACGAGAATATGCTTTTTCAAAAAAGCCATGTTCCCATTGCGAGAGACTCGTTTTCTGTGAGAAAATGCATTAAAAGGAGGGATTTCATCAGAAACACTATAAATACATATTGTACTTGTCATAAAAAGGCACAGAACCTTGAAATAGAAGGTTTCTCACCAAAAAACACATTGGTGAAACACCTATCTTAAGGCTCTGAGTGTTTGCGCACATGTACAACAGGCATGTTTAAACTTTAACGTTTTTAGTGAAATCATGTTCCTCTCGAGGAGAAAACGCGTTTAAAGCCATAAAAAGATTTCACTGTGTTTTGACATTGGACCAAGCTACCAACAACCTAAAAAATGATCAGAACTGGAGAAATTACACATTGACATTGGGTGAAATCGTGTAACTCTTAAGGACGTGTTGTAGACTTGTTGAATACATTCATTTTTCTTGTTTTGTTTGTTTTTGATGAAATTGTGCTTTTCTCGTCGAGAAAAGGCGTTTAACGCGATAAAAAGGTTTAGTGCGTTATGAATACGGACTAGCTTACCAAAAGTGTTAGCTTACCAAAAGTACAAATGTGAACTATATAAGGCCGGGAGTCGTTTTTATTGTTTAAAACACGATTTCTCGACGAGAATATGCTTTTTCAAAAAAGCCATGTTCCCATGGCGAGAGACTCGTTTTCTGTGAGAAAATGCATTAAAAGGGGGGATTTCATCAGAAACACTATAAATACATATTGTACTTGTCATAAAAAGGCACAGAACCTTGACATAGAAGGTTTCTCACCAAAAAACACATTGGTGAAACCCCTATCTTAAGGCTCTGAGTGTTTGCACACATGTACAACAGGCATGTTTAAACTATAACGTTTTTAGTGAAATCATGTTTCTCTCGAGGAGAAAACGCGTTTAAAGCCATAAAAAGATTTCACTGTGTTTTGACATTGGACCAAGCTACCAACAACCTAAAAAATGATCAGAACTGGAGAAATTACACATTGACATTGGGTGAAATCATGTAACTCTTAAGGACGTGTTGTAGACTTGTTGAATACATTCTTTTTTCCTATTTTTGTTTGTTTTGATGAAATTGTGCTTTTCTCGTCGAGAAAAGAAGTTTAACGCGATAAAAAGGTTTAGTGCGTTATGAATACGGGTTAGTTTACCAAAAGTACAAATGTGAACTAAATAAGGCCGGGAGTCGTTTTTATTGTTTAAAACACGATTTCTCGACGAGAATATGCTTTTTCAAAAAAGCCATGTTCCCATGGCGAGAGACTCGTTTTCTGTGAGAAAATGCATTAAAAGGAGGGATTTCATCAGAAACACTATAAATACATATTGTACTTGTCATAAAAAGGCACAGAACCTTGAAATAGAAGGTTTCTCACCAAAAAACACATTGGTGAAACCCCTATCTTAAGGCTCTGAGTGTTTGCGCACATGTACAAACAGGCATGTTTAAACTATAACGTTTTTAGTGAAATCATGTTTCTCTCGAGGAGAAAACGCGTTTAAAGCCATAAAAAGATTTCACTGTGTTTTGACATTGGACCAAGCTACCAACAACCTAAAAAATGATCAGAACTGGAGAAATTACACATTGACATTGGGTGAAATCATGTAACTCTTAAGGACGTGTTGTAGACTTGTTGAATAGATTCATTTTTCTTGTTTTGTTTGTTTTTGATGAAATTGTGCTTTTCTCGTCGAGAAAAGGCGTTTAACGCGATAAAAAGGTTTAGTGCGTTATGAATACGGGCTAGCTTACCAAAAGTACAAATGTGAACTAAATAAGGCCGGGAGTCGTTTTTATTGCTTAAAACACGATTTCTCGACCAGAATATGCTTTTTCAAAAAAGCCATGTTCCCATGGCGAGAGACTCGTTTTCTGTGAGAAAATGCATTAAAAGGAGGGATTTCATCAGAAACACTATAAATACATATTGTACTTGTCTGAAAACGCACAGAACCTTGAAATAGAAGGTTTCTCACCAAAAAACACATTGGTGAAACCCCTATCTTAAGGCTCTGAGTGTTTGCACACATGTACAAACAGGCATGTTTAAACTATAACGTTTTTAGTGAAATCATGTTTCTCTCGAGGAGAAAACGCGTTTAAAGCCATAAAAAGATTTCACTGTGTTTTGACATTGGACCAAGCTACCAACAACCTAAAAAATGATCAGAACTGGAGAAATTACACATTGACATTGGGTGAAATCATGTAACTCTTAAGGACGTGTTGCAGACTTGTTGAATAGATTCATTTTTCTTGTTTTGTTTGTTTTTGATGAAATTGTGCTTTTCTCGTCGAGAAAAGGCGTTTAACGCGATAAAAAGGTTTAGTGCGTTATGAATACGGGCTAGCTTACCAAAAGTACAAATGTGAACCAAATAAGGCCGGGAGTCGTTTTTATTGCTTAAAACACGATTTCTCGACCAGAATATGCTTTTTCAAAAAAGGCATGTATGTTCCCATGGCGAGAGACTCGTTTTCTGTGAGAAAATGCATTAAAAGGAGGGATTTCATCAGAAACACTATAAATACATATTGTACTTGTCTGAAAACGCACAGAACCTTGAAATAGAAGGTTTCTCACCAAAAAACACATTGGTGAAACCCCTATCTTAAGGCTCTGAGTGTTTGCACACATGTACAAACAGGCATGTTTAAACTATAACGTTTTTAGTGAAATCATGTTTCTCTCGAGGAGAAAACGCGTTTAAAGCCATAAAAAGATCTCACTGTGTTTTGGCATTGACCAAGCTACCAACAACCTAAAAAATGATCAGAACTGGGGAAATTACACATTGACATTGGGTGAAATCATGTAACTCTTAAGGACGTGTTGCAGACTTGTTGAATAGATTCATTTTTCTTGTTTTGTTTGTTTTTGATGAAATTGTGCTTTTCTCGTCGAGAAAAGGCGTTTAACGCGATAAAAAGGTTTAGTGCGTTATGAATACGGGCTAGCTTACCAAAAGTACAAATGTGAACCAAATAAGGCCGGGAGTCGTTTTTATTGCTTAAAACACGATTTCTCGACCAGAATATGCTTTTTCAAAAAAGCCATGTTCCCATGGCGAGAGACTCGTTTTCTGTGAGAAAATGCATTAAAATTTCATCAGAAAGACTATAAATACATATTGTACTTGTCATAAAAAGGCACAGAACCTTGAAATAGAAGGTTTCTCACCAAAAAACACATTGGTGAAACCCCTATCTTAAGGCTCTGAGTGTTTGCGCACATGTACAAACAGGCATGTTTAAACTATAACGTTTTTAGTGAAATCATGTTTCTCTCGAGGAGAAAACGCGTTTAAAGCCATAAAAAGATTTCACTGTGTTTTGACATTGGACCAAGCTACCAACAACCTAAAAAATGATCAGAACTGGAGAAATTACACATTGACATTGGGTGAAATCGTGTAACTCTTAAGGACGTGTTGTAGACTTGTTGAATACATTCATTTTTCTTGTTTTGTTTGTTTTTGATGAAATTGTGCTTTTCTCGTCGAGAAAAGGCGTTTAACGCGATAAAAAGGTTTAGTGCGTTATGAATACGGGCTAGCTTACCAAAAGCACAAATGTGAACTAAATAAGGCTGGGAGTCGTTTTTATTG
Source organism: Lampris incognitus (assembly GCF_029633865.1). Lineage (NCBI taxonomy): Eukaryota > Metazoa > Chordata > Actinopteri > Lampriformes > Lampridae > Lampris > Lampris incognitus. The sequence goes on along the minus strand of NW_026611588.1, from coordinate 201,734 downwards.
CTTAAAACACGATTTCTCGACGAGAATATGCTTTTTCAAAAAAGCCATGTTCCCATGGCGAGAGACTCGTTTTCTGTGAGAAAATGCATTAAAAGGAGGGATTTCATCAGAAACACTATAAATACATATTGTACTTGTCTGAAAACGCACAGAACCTTGAAATAGAAGGTTTCTCACCAAAAAACACATTGGTGAAACCCCTATCTTAAGGCTCTGAGTGTTTGCACACATGTACAAACAGGCATGTTTAAACTATAACGTTTTTAGTGAAATCATGTTTCTCTCGAGGAGAAAACGCGTTTAAAGCCATAAAAAGATCTCGCTGTGTTTTGGCATTGCCCAAGCTACCAACCACCTAAAAAATGATCAGAACTGGAGAAATTACACATTGACATTGGGTGAAATCATGTAACTCTTAAGGACGTGTTGCAGACTTGTTGAATAGATTCATTTTTCTTGTTTTGTTTGTTTTTGATGAAATTGTGCTTTTCTCGTCGAGAAAAGGCGTTTAACGCGATAAAAAGGTTTAGTGCGTTATGAATACGGGCTAGCTTACCAAAAGTACAAATGTGAACTAAATAAGGCCGGGAGTCGTTTTTATTGCTTAAAACACGATTTCTCGACCAGAATATGCTTTTTCAAAAAAGCCATGTTCCCATGGCGAGAGACTCGTTTTCTGTGAGAAAATGCATTAAAAGGAGGGATTTCATCAGAAACACTATAAATACATATTGTACTTGTCTGAAAACGCACAGAACCTTGAAATAGAAGGTTTCTCACCAAAAAACACATTGTTGAAACCCCTATCTTAAGGCTCTGAGTGTTTGCACACATGTACAAACAGGCATGTTTAAACTATAACGTTTTTAGTGAAATCATGTTTCTCTCGAGGAGAAAACGCGTTTAAAGCCATAAAAAGATCTCACTGTGTTTTGGCATTGACCAAGCTACCAACAACCTAAAAAATGATCAGAACTGGAGAAATTACACATTGACATTGGGTGAAATCATGTAATTCTTAAGGACGTGTTGCAGACTTGTTGAATAGATTCATTTTTCTTGTTTTGTTTGTTTTTGATGAAATTGTGCTTTTCTCGTCGAGAAAAGGCGTTTAACGCGATAAAAAGGTTTAGTGCGTTATGAATACGGGCTAGCTTACCAAAAGTACAAATGTGAACTAAATAAGGCCGGGAGTCGTTTTTATTGCTTAAAACACGATTTCTCGACCAGAATATGCTTTTTCAAAAAAGCCATGTTCCCATGGCGAGAGACTCGTTTTCTGTGAGAAAATGCATTAAAATTTCATCAGAAACACTATAAATACATATTGTACTTGTCATAAAAAGGCACAGAACCTTGAAATAGAAGGTTTCTCACCAAAAAACACATTGGTGAAACCCCTATCTTAAGGCTCTGAGTGTTTGCGCACATGTACAAACAGGCATGTTTAAACTATAACGTTTTTAGTGAAATCATGTTTCTCTCGAGGAGAAAACGCGTTTAAAGCCATAAAAAGATCTCACTGTGTTTTGGCATTGACCAAGCTACCAACAACCTAAAAAATGATCAGAACTGGAGAAATTACACATTGACATTGGGTGAAATCATGTAACTCTTAAGGACGTGTTGCAGACTTGTTGAATAGATTCATTTTTCTTGTTTTGTTTGTTTTTGATGAAATTGTGCTTTTCTCGTCGAGAAAAGGCATTTAACGCGATAAAAAAGGTTTAGTGCGTTATGAATACGGGTTAGCTTCCCGAAAGTACAAATGTGAACTAAATAAGGCCGGGAGTCGTTTTTATTGTTTAAGACACGATTTCTCGACGAGAATATGCTTTTTCAAAAAAGCCATGTTCCCATGGCGAGAGACTCGTTTTCTGTGAGAAAATGCATTAAAAGGAGGGATTTCATCAGAAACACTATAAATACATATTGTACTTGTCATAAAAAGGCACAGAACCTTGAAATAGAAGGTTTCTCACCAATAACACATTGGTGAAACCCCTATCTTAAGGCTCTGAGTGTTTGCGCACATGTACAACAGGCATGTTTAAACTATAACGTTTTTAGTGAAATCATGTTTCTCTCGAGGAGAAAACGCGTTTAAAGCCATAAAAAGATCTCACTGTGTTTTGGCATTGACCAAGCTACCAACAACCTAAAAAATGATCAGAACTGGAGAAATTACACATTGACATTGGGTGAAATCATGTAACTCTTAAGGACGTGTTGTAGACTTGTTGAATACATTCTTTTTTCCTATTTTTGTTTGTTTTGATGAAATTGTGCTTTTCTCGTCGAGAAAAGAAGTTTAACGCGATAAAAAGGTTTAGTGCGTTATGAATACGGGTTAGTTTACCAAAAGTACAAATGTGAACTAAATAAGGCCGGGAGTCGTTTTTATTGTTTAAAACACGATTTCTCGACGAGAATATGCTTTTTCAAAAAAGCCATGTTCCCATGGCGAGAGACTCGTTTTCTGTGAGAAAATGCATTAAAAGGAGGGATTTCATCAGAAACACTATAAATACATATTGTACTTGTCATAAAAAGGCACAGAACCTTGAAATAGAAGGTTTCTCACCAAAAAACACATTGGTGAAACCCCTATCTTAAGGCTCTGAGTGTTTGCGCACATGTACAAACAGGCATGTTTAAACTATAACGTTTTTAGTGAAATCATGTTTCTCTCGAGGAGAAAACGCGTTTAAAGCCATAAAAAGATTTCACTGTGTTTTGACATTGGACCAAGCTACCAACAACCTAAAAAATGATCATAACTGGAGAAATTACACATTGACATTGGGTGAAATCATGTAACTCTTAAGGACGTGTTGTAGACTTGTTGAATACATTCATTTTTCTTGTTTTGTTTGTTTTTGATGAAATTGTGCTTTTCTCGTCTAGAAAAGAATTTTAACGCGATAAAAAGGTTTAGTTCGTTATGAATACGGGTTAGCTTACCAAAAGTACAAATGTGAACTAAATAAGGCCGGGAGTCGTTTTTATTGTTTAAAACACGATTTCTCGACCAGAATATGCTTTTTCAAAAAAGCCATGTTCCCATGGCGAGAGACTCGTTTTCTGTGAGAAAATGCATTAAAAGGAGGGATTTCATCAGAAACACTATAAATACATATTGTACTTGTCATAAAAAGGCACAGAACCTTGAAATAGAAGGTTTCTCACCAAAAAACACATTGGTGAAACCCCTATCTTAAGGCTCTGAGTGTTTGCACACATGTACAACAGGCACGTTTAAACTATAACGTTTTTAGTGAAATCATGTTTCTCTCGAGGAGAAAACGCGTTTAAAGCCATAAAAAGATTTCACTGTGTTTTGACATTGGACCAAGCTACCAACAACCTAAAAAATGATCAGAACTGGAGAAATTACACATTGACATTGGGTGAAATCATGTAACTCTTAAGGACGTGTTGCAGACTTGTTGAATAGATTCATTTTTCTTGTTTTGTTTGTTTTTGATGAAATTGTGCTTTTCTCGTCGAGAAAAGGCGTTTAACGCGATAAAAAGGTTTAGTGCGTTATGAATACGGGCTAGCTTACCAAAAGTACAAATGTGAACTAAATAAGGCCGGGAGTCGTTTTTATTGTTTAAAACACGATTTCTCGACGAGAATATGTTTTTTCAAAAAAGCCATGTTCCCATGGCGAGAGACTCGTTTTCTGTGAGAAAATGCATTAAAAGGAGAGATTTCATCAGAAACACTATAAATACATATTGTACTTGTCTGAAAACGCATAGAACCTTGAAATAGAAGGTTTCTCACCAAAAAACACATTGGTGAAACCCCTATCTTAAGGCTCTGAGTGTTTGCACACATGTACAAACAGGCATGTTTAAACTATAACGTTTTTAGTGAAATCATGTTTCTCTCGAGGAGAAAACGCGTTTAAAGCCATAAAAAGATCTCACTGTGTTTTGACATTGGACCAAGCTACCAACAACCTAAAAAATGATCACAACTGGAGAAATTACACATTGACATTGGGTGAAATCATGTAACTCTTAAGGACGTGTTGTAGACTTGTTGAATACATTCATTTTTCTTGTTTTGTTTGTTTTTGATGAAATTGTGCTTTTCTCGTCGAGAAAAGAAGTTTAACGCGATAAAAAGGTTTAGTGCGTTATGAATACGGGTTAGCTTACCAAAAGTACAAATGTGAACTAAATAAGGCCTGGAGTCGTTTTTATTGTTTAAAACACGATTTCTCGACGAGAATATGCTTTTTCAAAAAAGCCATGTTCCCATGGCGAGAGACTCGTTTTCTGTGAGAAAATGCATTAAAAGGAGGGATTTCATCAGAAACACTATAAATACATATTGTACTTGTCATAAAAGGCACAGAACCTTGAAATAGAAGGTTTCTCACCAAAAAACACATTGGTGAAACCCCTATCTTAAGGCTCTGAGTGTTTGCGCACATGTACAACAGGCATGTTTAAACTATAACGTTTTTAGTGAAATAATGTTTCTCTCAAGGAGAAAACGCGTTTAAAGCCATAAAAAGATTTCACTATGTTTTGACATTGGACCAAGCTACCAACAACCTAAAAAATGATCAGAACTGGAGAAATTACACATTGACATTGGGTGAAATCATGTAACTCTTAAGGACGTGTTGTAGACTTGTTGAATACATTCTTTTTTCTTGTTTTGTTTGTTTTTGATGAAATTGTGCTTTTCTCGTCGAGAAAAGAAGTTTAACGCGATAAAAAGGTTTAGTGCGTTATGAATACGGGTTAGCTTACCAAAAGTACAAATGTGAACTAAATAAGGCCGGGAGTCGTTTTTATTGTTTAAAACACGATTTCTCGACGAGAATATGCTTTTTCAAAAAAGCCATGTTCCCATGGCGAGAGACTCGTTTTCTGTGAGAAAATGCATTAAAAGGAGGGATTTCATCAGAAACACTATAAATACATATTGTACTTGTCTGAAAACACACAGAACCTTGAAATAGAAGGTTTCTCACCAAAAAACACATTGGTGAAACCCCTATCTTAAGGCTCTGAGTGTTTGCACACATGTACAACAGGCATGTTTAAACTATAACGTTTTTAGTGAAATCATGTTTCTCTCGAGGAGAAAACGCGTTTAAAGCCATAAAAAGATCTCACTGTGTTTTGGCATTGACCAAGCCACCAACCACCTAAAAAATGATCAGAACTGGAGAAATTACACATTGACATTGGGTGAAATCATGTAACTCTTAAGGACGTGTTGTAGACTTGTTGAATACATTCATTTTTCTTGTTTTGTTTGTTCTTGATGAAATTGTGCTTTTCTCGTCGAGAAAAGGCGTTTATAACGCGATAAAAAGGTTTAGTTCGTTATGAATACGGGCTAGCTTACCAAAAGTGTTAGCTTACCAAAAGTACAAATGTGAACTAAATAAGGCCGGGAGTCGTTTTTATTGTTTAAAACACGATTTCTCGACGAGAATATGCTTTTTCAAAAAAGCCATGTTCCCATGGCGAGAGACTCGTTTTCTGTGAGAAAATGCATTAAAAGGAGGGATTTCATCAGAAACACTATAAATACATATTGTACTTGTCATAAAAAGGCACAGAACCTTGAAATAGAAGGTTTCTCACCAAAAAACACATTGGTGAAACCCCTATCTTAAGGCTCTGAGTGTTTGCGCACATGTACAACATGCATGTTTAAACTATAACGTTTTTAGTGAAATCATGTTTCTCTAGAGGAGAAAACGCGTTTAAAGCCATAAAAAGATTTCACTGTGTTTTGACATTGGACCAAGCTACCAACAACCTAAAAAATGATCATAACTGGAGAAATTACACATTGACATTGGGTGAAATCATGTAACTCTTAAGGACGTGTTGTAGACTTGTTGAATACATTCATTTTTCTTGTTTTGTTTGTTTTTGATGAAATTGTGCTTTTCTCGTCTAGAAAAGAATTTTAACGCGATAAAAAGGTTTAGTTCGTTATGAATACGGGTTAGCTTACCAAAAGTACAAATGTGAACTAAATAAGGCCGGGAGTCGTTTTTATTGTTTAAAACACGATTTCTCGACCAGAATATGCTTTTTCAAAAAAGCCATGTTCCCATGGCGAGAGACTCGTTTTCTGTGAGAAAATGCATTAAAAGGAGGGATTTCATCAGAAACACTATAAATACATATTGTACTTGTCATAAAAGGCACAGAACCTTGAAATAGAAGGTTTCTCACCAAAAAACACATTGGTGAAACCCCTATCTTAAGGCTCTGAGTGTTTGCGCACATGTACAACAGGCATGTTTAAACTATAACGTTTTTAGTGAAATCATGTTTCTCTCGAGGAGAAAACGCGTTTAAAGCCATAAAAAGATTTCACTGTGTTTTGACATTGGACCAAGCTACCAACAACCTAAAAAATGATCAGAACTGGAGAAATTACACATTGACATTGGGTGAAATCATGTAACTCTTAAGGACGTGTTGCAGACTTGTTGAATAGATTCATTTTTCTTGTTTTGTTTGTTTTTGATGAAATTGTGCTTTTCTCGTCGAGAAAAGGCATTTAACGCGATAAAAAAGGTTTAGTGCGTTATGAATACGGGTTAGCTTCCCGAAAGTACAAATGTGAACTAAATAAGGCCGGGAGTCGTTTTTATTGTTTAAGACACGATTTCTCGACGAGAATATGCTTTTTCAAAAAAGCCATGTTCCCATGGCGAGAGACTCGTTTTCTGTGAGAAAATGCATTAAAAGGAGGGATTTCATCAGAAACACTATAAATACATATTGTACTTGTCATAAAAAGGCACAGAACCTTGAAATAGAAGGTTTCTCACCAATAACACATTGGTGAAACCCCTATCTTAAGGCTCTGAGTGTTTGCGCACATGTACAACAGGCATGTTTAAACTATAACGTTTTTAGTGAAATCATGTTTCTCTCGAGGAGAAAACGCGTTTAAAGCCATAAAAAGATCTCACTGTGTTTTGGCATTGACCAAGCTACCAACAACCTAAAAAATGATCAGAACTGGAGAAATTACACATTGACATTGGGTGAAATCATGTAACTCTTAAGGACGTGTTGTAGACTTGTTGAATACATTCTTTTTTCCTATTTTTGTTTGTTTTGATGAAATTGTGCTTTTCTCGTCGAGAAAAGAAGTTTAACGCGATAAAAAGGTTTAGTGCGTTATGAATACGGGTTAGTTTACCAAAAGTACAAATGTGAACTAAATAAGGCCGGGAGTCGTTTTTATTGTTTAAAACACGATTTCTCGACGAGAATATGCTTTTTCAAAAAAGCCATGTTCCCATGGCGAGAGACTCGTTTTCTGTGAGAAAATGCATTAAAAGGAGGGATTTCATCAGAAACACTATAAATACATATTGTACTTGTCATAAAAAGGCACAGAACCTTGAAATAGAAGGTTTCTCACCAAAAAACACATTGGTGAAACCCCTATCTTAAGGCTCTGAGTGTTTGCGCACATGTACAAACAGGCATGTTTAAACTATAACGTTTTTAGTGAAATCATGTTTCTCTCGAGGAGAAAACGCGTTTAAAGCCATAAAAAGATTTCACTGTGTTTTGACATTGGACCAAGCTACCAACAACCTAAAAAATGATCATAACTGGAGAAATTACACATTGACATTGGGTGAAATCATGTAACTCTTAAGGACGTGTTGTAGACTTGTTGAATACATTCATTTTTCTTGTTTTGTTTGTTTTTGATGAAATTGTGCTTTTCTCGTCTAGAAAAGAATTTTAACGCGATAAAAAGGTTTAGTTCGTTATGAATACGGGTTAGCTTACCAAAAGTACAAATGTGAACTAAATAAGGCCGGGAGTCGTTTTTATTGTTTAAAACACGATTTCTCGACCAGAATATGCTTTTTCAAAAAAGCCATGTTCCCATGGCGAGAGACTCGTTTTCTGTGAGAAAATGCATTAAAAGGAGGGATTTCATCAGAAACACTATAAATACATATTGTACTTGTCATAAAAAGGCACAGAACCTTGAAATAGAAGGTTTCTCACCAAAAAACACATTGGTGAAACCCCTATCTTAAGGCTCTGAGTGTTTGCACACATGTACAACAGGCACGTTTAAACTATAACGTTTTTAGTGAAATCATGTTTCTCTCGAGGAGAAAACGCGTTTAAAGCCATAAAAAGATTTCACTGTGTTTTGACATTGGACCAAGCTACCAACAACCTAAAAAATGATCAGAACTGGAGAAATTACACATTGACATTGGGTGAAATCATGTAACTCTTAAGGACGTGTTGCAGACTTGTTGAATAGATTCATTTTTCTTGTTTTGTTTGTTTTTGATGAAATTGTGCTTTTCTCGTCGAGAAAAGGCGTTTAACGCGATAAAAAGGTTTAGTGCGTTATGAATACGGGCTAGCTTACCAAAAGTACAAATGTGAACTAAATAAGGCCGGGAGTCGTTTTTATTGTTTAAAACACGATTTCTCGACGAGAATATGTTTTTTCAAAAAAGCCATGTTCCCATGGCGAGAGACTCGTTTTCTGTGAGAAAATGCATTAAAAGGAGAGATTTCATCAGAAACACTATAAATACATATTGTACTTGTCTGAAAACGCATAGAACCTTGAAATAGAAGGTTTCTCACCAAAAAACACATTGGTGAAACCCCTATCTTAAGGCTCTGAGTGTTTGCACACATGTACAAACAGGCATGTTTAAACTATAACGTTTTTAGTGAAATCATGTTTCTCTCGAGGAGAAAACGCGTTTAAAGCCATAAAAAGATCTCACTGTGTTTTGACATTGGACCAAGCTACCAACAACCTAAAAAATGATCACAACTGGAGAAATTACACATTGACATTGGGTGAAATCATGTAACTCTTAAGGACGTGTTGTAGACTTGTTGAATACATTCATTTTTCTTGTTTTGTTTGTTTTTGATGAAATTGTGCTTTTCTCGTCGAGAAAAGAAGTTTAACGCGATAAAAAGGTTTAGTGCGTTATGAATACGGGTTAGCTTACCAAAAGTACAAATGTGAACTAAATAAGGCCTGGAGTCGTTTTTATTGTTTAAAACACGATTTCTCGACGAGAATATGCTTTTTCAAAAAAGCCATGTTCCCATGGCGAGAGACTCGTTTTCTGTGAGAAAATGCATTAAAAGGAGGGATTTCATCAGAAACACTATAAATACATATTGTACTTGTCATAAAAGGCACAGAACCTTGAAATAGAAGGTTTCTCACCAAAAAACACATTGGTGAAACCCCTATCTTAAGGCTCTGAGTGTTTGCGCACATGTACAACAGGCATGTTTAAACTATAACGTTTTTAGTGAAATAATGTTTCTCTCAAGGAGAAAACGCGTTTAAAGCCATAAAAAGATTTCACTATGTTTTGACATTGGACCAAGCTACCAACAACCTAAAAAATGATCAGAACTGGAGAAATTACACATTGACATTGGGTGAAATCATGTAACTCTTAAGGACGTGTTGTAGACTTGTTGAATACATTCTTTTTTCTTGTTTTGTTTGTTTTTGATGAAATTGTGCTTTTCTCGTCGAGAAAAGAAGTTTAACGCGATAAAAAGGTTTAGTGCGTTATGAATACGGGTTAGCTTACCAAAAGTACAAATGTGAACTAAATAAGGCCGGGAGTCGTTTTTATTGTTTAAAACACGATTTCTCGACGAGAATATGCTTTTTCAAAAAAGCCATGTTCCCATGGCGAGAGACTCGTTTTCTGTGAGAAAATGCATTAAAAGGAGGGATTTCATCAGAAACACTATAAATACATATTGTACTTGTCTGAAAACACACAGAACCTTGAAATAGAAGGTTTCTCACCAAAAAACACATTGGTGAAACCCCTATCTTAAGGCTCTGAGTGTTTGCACACATGTACAACAGGCATGTTTAAACTATAACGTTTTTAGTGAAATCATGTTTCTCTCGAGGAGAAAACGCGTTTAAAGCCATAAAAAGATCTCACTGTGTTTTGGCATTGACCAAGCCACCAACCACCTAAAAAATGATCAGAACTGGAGAAATTACACATTGACATTGGGTGAAATCATGTAACTCTTAAGGACGTGTTGTAGACTTGTTGAATACATTCATTTTTCTTGTTTTGTTTGTTCTTGATGAAATTGTGCTTTTCTCGTCGAGAAAAGGCGTTTATAACGCGATAAAAAGGTTTAGTTCGTTATGAATACGGGCTAGCTTACCAAAAGTGTTAGCTTACCAAAAGTACAAATGTGAACTAAATAAGGCCGGGAGTCGTTTTTATTGTTTAAAACACGATTTCTCGACGAGAATATGCTTTTTCAAAAAAGCCATGTTCCCATGGCGAGAGACTCGTTTTCTGTGAGAAAATGCATTAAAAGGAGGGATTTCATCAGAAACACTATAAATACATATTGTACTTGTCATAAAAAGGCACAGAACCTTGAAATAGAAGGTTTCTCACCAAAAAACACATTGGTGAAACCCCTATCTTAAGGCTCTGAGTGTTTGCGCACATGTACAACATGCATGTTTAAACTATAACGTTTTTAGTGAAATCATGTTTCTCTAGAGGAGAAAACGCGTTTAAAGCCATAAAAAGATTTCACTGTGTTTTGACATTGGACCAAGCTACCAACAACCTAAAAAATGATCATAACTGGAGAAATTACACATTGACATTGGGTGAAATCATGTAACTCTTAAGGACGTGTTGTAGACTTGTTGAATACATTCATTTTTCTTGTTTTGTTTGTTTTTGATGAAATTGTGCTTTTCTCGTCTAGAAAAGAATTTTAACGCGATAAAAAGGTTTAGTTCGTTATGAATACGGGTTAGCTTACCAAAAGTACAAATGTGAACTAAATAAGGCCGGGAGTCGTTTTTATTGTTTAAAACACGATTTCTCGACCAGAATATGCTTTTTCAAAAAAGCCATGTTCCCATGGCGAGAGACTCGTTTTCTGTGAGAAAATGCATTAAAAGGAGGGATTTCATCAGAAACACTATAAATACATATTGTACTTGTCATAAAAGGCACAGAACCTTGAAATAGAAGGTTTCTCACCAAAAAACACATTGGTGAAACCCCTATCTTAAGGCTCTGAGTGTTTGCGCACATGTACAACAGGCATGTTTAAACTATAACGTTTTTAGTGAAATCATGTTTCTCTCGAGGAGAAAACGCGTTTAAAGCCATAAAAAGATTTCACTGTGTTTTGACATTGGACCAAGCTACCAACAACCTAAAAAATGATCAGAACTGGAGAAATTACACATTGACATTGGGTGAAATCATGTAACTCTTAAGGACGTGTTGTAGACTTGTTGAATACATTCATTTTTCTTGTTTTGTTTGTTTTTGATGAAATTGTGCTTTTCTCGTCGAGAAAAGAAGTTTAACGCGATAAAAAGGTTTAGTGCGTTATGAATACGGGTTAGCTTACCAAAAGTACAAATGTGAACTAAATAAGGCCGGGAGTCGTTTTTATTGTTTAAAACACGATTTCTCGACGAGAATATGCTTTTTCAAAAAAGCCATGTTCCCATGGCGAGAGACTCGTTTTCTGTGAGAAAATGCATTAAAAGGGGGGATTTCATCAGAAACACTATAAATACATATTGTACTTGTCATAAAAAGGCACAGAACCTTGACATAGAAGGTTTCTCACCAAAAAACACATTGGTGAAACCCCTATCTTAAAGCTCTGAGTGTTTGCGCACATGTACAACAGGCATGTTTAAACTATAACGTTTTTAGTGAAATCATGTTTCTCTCGAGGAGAAAACGCGTTTAAAGCCATAAAAAGATTTCACTGTGTTTTGACATTGGACCAAGCTACCAACAACCTAAAAATGATCAGAACTGGAGAAATTACACATTGACATTGGGTGAAATCGTGTAACTCTTAAGGACGTGTTGTAGACTTGTTGAATACATTCATTTTTCTTGTTTTGTTTGTTTTTGATGAAATTGTGCTTTTCTCGTCGAGAAAAGGCGTTTATAACGCGATAAAAAGGTTTAGTGCGTTATGAATACGGACTAGCTTACCAAAAGTGTTAGCTTACCAAAAGTACAAATGTGAACTAAATAAGGCCGGGAGTCGTTTGTATTGTTTAAGACACGATTTCTCGACGAGAATATGCTTTTTCAAAAAAGCCATGTTCCCATGGCGAGAGACTCGTTTTCTGTGAGAAAATGCATTAAAAGGAGGGATTTCATCAGAAACACTATAAATACATATTGTACTTGTCATAAAAAGGCACAGAACCTTGACATAGAAGGTTTCTCACCAAAAAACACATTGGTGAAACCCCTATCTTAAGGCTCTGAGTGTTTGCGCACATGTACAACAGGCATGTTTAAACTATAACGTTTTTAGTGAAATCATGTTTCTCTCGAGGAGAAAACGCGTTTAAAGCCATAAAAAGATTTCACTGTGTTTTGACATTGGACGAAGCTACCAACAACCTAAAAATGATCAGAACTGGAGAAATTACACATTGACATTGGGTGAAATCGTGTAACTCTTAAGGACGTGTTGTAGACTTGTTGAATACATTCATTTTTCTTGTTTTGTTTGTTTTTGATGAAATTGTGCTTTTCTCGTCGAGAAAAGAAGTATAACTTGATAAAAAGGTTTAGTGCGTTATGAATACGGGTTAGCTTACCAAAAGTACAAATGTGAACTAAATAAGGCCGGGAGTCGTTTTTATTGTTTAAAACACGATTTCTCGACGAGAATATGCTTTTTCAAAAAAGCCATGTTCCCATTGCGAGAGACTCGTTTTCTGTGAGAAAATGCATTAAAAGGAGGGATTTCATCAGAAACACTATAAATACATATTGTACTTGTCATAAAAAGGCACAGAACCTTGAAATAGAAGGTTTCTCACCAAAAAACACATTGGTGAAACACCTATCTTAAGGCTCTGAGTGTTTGCGCACATGTACAACAGGCATGTTTAAACTTTAACGTTTTTAGTGAAATCATGTTCCTCTCGAGGAGAAAACGCGTTTAAAGCCATAAAAAGATTTCACTGTGTTTTGACATTGGACCAAGCTACCAACAACCTAAAAAATGATCAGAACTGGAGAAATTACACATTGACATTGGGTGAAATCGTGTAACTCTTAAGGACGTGTTGTAGACTTGTTGAATACATTCATTTTTCTTGTTTTGTTTGTTTTTGATGAAATTGTGCTTTTCTCGTCGAGAAAAGGCGTTTAACGCGATAAAAAGGTTTAGTGCGTTATGAATACGGACTAGCTTACCAAAAGTGTTAGCTTACCAAAAGTACAAATGTGAACTATATAAGGCCGGGAGTCGTTTTTATTGTTTAAAACACGATTTCTCGACGAGAATATGCTTTTTCAAAAAAGCCATGTTCCCATGGCGAGAGACTCGTTTTCTGTGAGAAAATGCATTAAAAGGGGGGATTTCATCAGAAACACTATAAATACATATTGTACTTGTCATAAAAAGGCACAGAACCTTGACATAGAAGGTTTCTCACCAAAAAACACATTGGTGAAACCCCTATCTTAAGGCTCTGAGTGTTTGCACACATGTACAACAGGCATGTTTAAACTATAACGTTTTTAGTGAAATCATGTTTCTCTCGAGGAGAAAACGCGTTTAAAGCCATAAAAAGATTTCACTGTGTTTTGACATTGGACCAAGCTACCAACAACCTAAAAAATGATCAGAACTGGAGAAATTACACATTGACATTGGGTGAAATCATGTAACTCTTAAGGACGTGTTGTAGACTTGTTGAATACATTCTTTTTTCCTATTTTTGTTTGTTTTGATGAAATTGTGCTTTTCTCGTCGAGAAAAGAAGTTTAACGCGATAAAAAGGTTTAGTGCGTTATGAATACGGGTTAGTTTACCAAAAGTACAAATGTGAACTAAATAAGGCCGGGAGTCGTTTTTATTGTTTAAAACACGATTTCTCGACGAGAATATGCTTTTTCAAAAAAGCCATGTTCCCATGGCGAGAGACTCGTTTTCTGTGAGAAAATGCATTAAAAGGAGGGATTTCATCAGAAACACTATAAATACATATTGTACTTGTCATAAAAAGGCACAGAACCTTGAAATAGAAGGTTTCTCACCAAAAAACACATTGGTGAAACCCCTATCTTAAGGCTCTGAGTGTTTGCGCACATGTACAAACAGGCATGTTTAAACTATAACGTTTTTAGTGAAATCATGTTTCTCTCGAGGAGAAAACGCGTTTAAAGCCATAAAAAGATTTCACTGTGTTTTGACATTGGACCAAGCTACCAACAACCTAAAAAATGATCAGAACTGGAGAAATTACACATTGACATTGGGTGAAATCATGTAACTCTTAAGGACGTGTTGTAGACTTGTTGAATAGATTCATTTTTCTTGTTTTGTTTGTTTTTGATGAAATTGTGCTTTTCTCGTCGAGAAAAGGCGTTTAACGCGATAAAAAGGTTTAGTGCGTTATGAATACGGGCTAGCTTACCAAAAGTACAAATGTGAACTAAATAAGGCCGGGAGTCGTTTTTATTGCTTAAAACACGATTTCTCGACCAGAATATGCTTTTTCAAAAAAGCCATGTTCCCATGGCGAGAGACTCGTTTTCTGTGAGAAAATGCATTAAAAGGAGGGATTTCATCAGAAACACTATAAATACATATTGTACTTGTCTGAAAACGCACAGAACCTTGAAATAGAAGGTTTCTCACCAAAAAACACATTGGTGAAACCCCTATCTTAAGGCTCTGAGTGTTTGCACACATGTACAAACAGGCATGTTTAAACTATAACGTTTTTAGTGAAATCATGTTTCTCTCGAGGAGAAAACGCGTTTAAAGCCATAAAAAGATTTCACTGTGTTTTGACATTGGACCAAGCTACCAACAACCTAAAAAATGATCAGAACTGGAGAAATTACACATTGACATTGGGTGAAATCATGTAACTCTTAAGGACGTGTTGCAGACTTGTTGAATAGATTCATTTTTCTTGTTTTGTTTGTTTTTGATGAAATTGTGCTTTTCTCGTCGAGAAAAGGCGTTTAACGCGATAAAAAGGTTTAGTGCGTTATGAATACGGGCTAGCTTACCAAAAGTACAAATGTGAACCAAATAAGGCCGGGAGTCGTTTTTATTGCTTAAAACACGATTTCTCGACCAGAATATGCTTTTTCAAAAAAGGCATGTATGTTCCCATGGCGAGAGACTCGTTTTCTGTGAGAAAATGCATTAAAAGGAGGGATTTCATCAGAAACACTATAAATACATATTGTACTTGTCTGAAAACGCACAGAACCTTGAAATAGAAGGTTTCTCACCAAAAAACACATTGGTGAAACCCCTATCTTAAGGCTCTGAGTGTTTGCACACATGTACAAACAGGCATGTTTAAACTATAACGTTTTTAGTGAAATCATGTTTCTCTCGAGGAGAAAACGCGTTTAAAGCCATAAAAAGATCTCACTGTGTTTTGGCATTGACCAAGCTACCAACAACCTAAAAAATGATCAGAACTGGGGAAATTACACATTGACATTGGGTGAAATCATGTAACTCTTAAGGACGTGTTGCAGACTTGTTGAATAGATTCATTTTTCTTGTTTTGTTTGTTTTTGATGAAATTGTGCTTTTCTCGTCGAGAAAAGGCGTTTAACGCGATAAAAAGGTTTAGTGCGTTATGAATACGGGCTAGCTTACCAAAAGTACAAATGTGAACCAAATAAGGCCGGGAGTCGTTTTTATTGCTTAAAACACGATTTCTCGACCAGAATATGCTTTTTCAAAAAAGCCATGTTCCCATGGCGAGAGACTCGTTTTCTGTGAGAAAATGCATTAAAATTTCATCAGAAAGACTATAAATACATATTGTACTTGTCATAAAAAGGCACAGAACCTTGAAATAGAAGGTTTCTCACCAAAAAACACATTGGTGAAACCCCTATCTTAAGGCTCTGAGTGTTTGCGCACATGTACAAACAGGCATGTTTAAACTATAACGTTTTTAGTGAAATCATGTTTCTCTCGAGGAGAAAACGCGTTTAAAGCCATAAAAAGATTTCACTGTGTTTTGACATTGGACCAAGCTACCAACAACCTAAAAAATGATCAGAACTGGAGAAATTACACATTGACATTGGGTGAAATCGTGTAACTCTTAAGGACGTGTTGTAGACTTGTTGAATACATTCATTTTTCTTGTTTTGTTTGTTTTTGATGAAATTGTGCTTTTCTCGTCGAGAAAAGGCGTTTAACGCGATAAAAAGGTTTAGTGCGTTATGAATACGGGCTAGCTTACCAAAAGCACAAATGTGAACTAAATAAGGCTGGGAGTCGTTTTTATTGCTTAAAACACGATTTCTCGACGAGAATATGCTTTTTCAAAAAAGCCATGTTCCCATGGCGAGAGACTCGTTTTCTGTGAGAAAATGCATTAAAAGGAGGGATTTCATCAGAAACACTATAAATACATATTGTACTTGTCTGAAAACGCACAGAACCTTGAAATAGAAGGTTTCTCACCAAAAAACACATTGGTGAAACCCCTATCTTAAGGCTCTGAGTGTTTGCACACATGTACAAACAGGCATGTTTAAACTATAACGTTTTTAGTGAAATCATGTTTCTCTCGAGGAGAAAACGCGTTTAAAGCCATAAAAAGATCTCGCTGTGTTTTGGCATTGCCCAAGCTACCAACCACCTAAAAAATGATCAGAACTGGAGAAATTACACATTGACATTGGGTGAAATCATGTAACTCTTAAGGACGTGTTGCAGACTTGTTGAATAGATTCATTTTTCTTGTTTTGTTTGTTTTTGATGAAATTGTGCTTTTCTCGTCGAGAAAAGGCGTTTAACGCGATAAAAAGGTTTAGTGCGTTATGAATACGGGCTAGCTTACCAAAAGTACAAATGTGAACTAAATAAGGCCGGGAGTCGTTTTTATTGCTTAAAACACGATTTCTCGACCAGAATATGCTTTTTCAAAAAAGCCATGTTCCCATGGCGAGAGACTCGTTTTCTGTGAGAAAATGCATTAAAAGGAGGGATTTCATCAGAAACACTATAAATACATATTGTACTTGTCTGAAAACGCACAGAACCTTGAAATAGAAGGTTTCTCACCAAAAAACACATTGGTGAAACCCCTATCTTAAGGCTCTGAGTGTTTGCACACATGTACAAACAGGCATGTTTAAACTATAACGTTTTTAGTGAAATCATGTTTCTCTCGAGGAGAAAACGCGTTTAAAGCCATAAAAAGATCTCACTGTGTTTTGGCATTGACCAAGCTACCAACAACCTAAAAAATGATCAGAACTGGAGAAATTACACATTGACATTGGGTGAAATCATGTAATTCTTAAGGACGTGTTGCAGACTTGTTGAATAGATTCATTTTTCTTGTTTTGTTTGTTTTTGATGAAATTGTGCTTTTCTCGTCGAGAAAAGGCGTTTAACGCGATAAAAAGGTTTAGTGCGTTATGAATACGGGCTAGCTTACCAAAAGTACAAATGTGAACTAAATAAGGCCGGGAGTCGTTTTTATTGCTTAAAACACGATTTCTCGACCAGAATATGCTTTTTCAAAAAAGCCATGTTCCCATGGCGAGAGACTCGTTTTCTGTGAGAAAATGCATTAAAATTTCATCAGAAACACTATAAATACATATTGTACTTGTCATAAAAAGGCACAGAACCTTGAAATAGAAGGTTTCTCACCAAAAAACACATTGGTGAAACCCCTATCTTAAGGCTCTGAGTGTTTGCGCACATGTACAAACAGGCATGTTTAAACTATAACGTTTTTAGTGAAATCATGTTTCTCTCGAGGAGAAAACGCGTTTAAAGCCATAAAAAGATCTCACTGTGTTTTGGCATTGACCAAGCTACCAACAACCTAAAAAATGATCAGAACTGGAGAAATTACACATTGACATTGGGTGAAATCATGTAACTCTTAAGGACGTGTTGCAGACTTGTTGAATAGATTCATTTTTCTTGTTTTGTTTGTTTTTGATGAAATTGTGCTTTTCTCGTCGAGAAAAGGCGTTTAACGCGATAAAAAAGGTTTAGTGCGTTATGAATACGGGTTAGCTTCCCGAAAGTACAAATGTGAACTAAATAAGGCCGGGAGTCGTTTTTATTGTTTAAGACACGATTTCTCGACGAGAATATGCTTTTTCAAAAAAGCCATGTTCCCATGGCGAGAGACTCGTTTTCTGTGAGAAAATGCATTAAAAGGAGGGATTTCATCAGAAACACTATAAATACATATTGTACTTGTCATAAAAAGGCACAGAACCTTGAAATAGAAGGTTTCTCACCAATAACACATTGGTGAAACCCCTATCTTAAGGCTCTGAGTGTTTGCGCACATGTACAACAGGCATGTTTAAACTATAACGTTTTTAGTGAAATCATGTTTCTCTCGAGGAGAAAACGCGTTTAAAGCCATAAAAAGATCTCACTGTGTTTTGGCATTGACCAAGCTACCAACAACCTAAAAAATGATCAGAACTGGAGAAATTACACATTGACATTGGGTGAAATCATGTAACTCTTAAAGACGTGTTGCAGACTTGTTGAATAGATTCATTTTTCTTGTTTTGTTTGTTTTTGATGAAATTGTGCTTTTCTCGTCGAGAAAAGGCGTTTAACGCGATAAAAAGGTTTAGTGCGTTATGAATACGGGCTAGCTTACCAAAAGCACAAATGTGAACTAAATAAGGCTGGGAGTCGTTTTTATTGTTTAAAACACGATTTCTCGACGAGAATATGCTTTTTCAAAAAAGCCATGTTCCCATGGCGAGAGACTCGTTTTCTGTGAGAAAATGCATTAAAAGGAGGGATTTCATCAGAAACACTATAAATACATATTGTACTTCTCATAAAAAGGCACAGAACCTTGAAATAGAAGGTTTCTCACCAAAAAACACATTGGTGAAACCCCTATCTTAAGGCTCTGAGTGTTTGCGCACATGTACAACAGGCATGTTTAAACTATAACGTTTTTAGTGAAATCATGTTTCTCTCGAGGAGAAAACGCGTTTAAAGCCAAAAAAAAGATTTCACTGTGTTTTGACATTGGACCAAGCTACCAACAACCTAAAAAATGATCAGAACTGGAGAAATTACACATTGACATTGGGTGAAATCATGTAACTCTTAAGGACGTGTTGTAGACTTGTTGAATACATTCATTTTTCTTGTTTTGTTTGTTTTTGATGAAATTGTGCTTTTCTCGTCGAGAAAAGGCGTTTAACGCGATAAAAAGGTTTAGTGCGTTATGAATACGGGCTAGCTTACCAAAAGTACAAATGTGAACTAAATAAGGCCGGGAGTCGTTTTTAATGTTTAAAACACGATTTCTCGACGAGAATATTCTTTTTCAAAAAAGCCATGTTCCCATGGCGAGAGACTCGTTTTCTGTGAGAAAATGCATTAAAAGGAGGGATTTCATCAGAAACACTATAAATACATATTGTACTTGTCATAAAAAGGCACAGAACCTTGAAATAGAAGGTTTCTCACCAAAAAACACATTGGTGAAACCCCTATCTTAAGGCTCTGAGTGTTTGCACACATGTACAAACAGGCATGTTTAAACTATAACGTTTTTAGTGAAATCATGTTTCTCTCGAGGAGAAAACGCGTTTAAAGCCATAAAAAGATCTCACTGTGTTTTGGCATTGACCAAGCTACCAACAACCTAAAAAATGATCAGAACTGGAGAAATTACACATTGACATTGGGTGAAATCATGTAACTCTTAAGGACGTGTTGCTGACTTGTTGAATACATTCATTTTTCTTGTTTTGTTTGTTTTTGATGAAATTGTGCTTTTCTCGTCGAGAAAAGGCGTTTAACGCGATAAAAAGGTTTAGTGCGTTATGAATACGGGCTAGCTTACCAAAAGTACAAATGTGAACTAAATAAGGCCGGGAGTCGTTTTTATTGCTTAAAACACGATTTCTCGACCAGAATATGCTTTTTCAAAAAAGCCATGTTCCCATGGCGAGAGACTCGTTTTCTGTGAGAAAATGCATTAAAATTTCATCAGAAAGACTATAAATACATATTGTACTTGTCATAAAAAGGCACAGAACCTTGAAATAGAAGGTTTCTCACCAAAAAACACATTGGTGAAACCCCTATCTTAAGGCTCTGAGTGTTTGCGCACATGTACAAACAGGCATGTTTAAACTATAACGTTTTTAGTGAAATCATGTTTCTCTCGAGGAGAAAACGCGTTTAAAGCCATAAAAAGATCTCACTGTGTTTTGGCATTGACCAAGCTACCAACAACCTAAAAAATGATCAGAACTGGAGAAATTACACATTGACATTGGGTGAAATCATGTAACTCTTAAGGACGTGTTGCAGACTTGTTGAATAGATTCATTTTTCTTGTTTTGTTTGTTTTTGATGAAATTGTGCTTTTCTCGTCGAGAAAAGGCGTTTAACGCGATAAAAAAGGTTTAGTGCGTTATGAATACGGGTTAGCTTCCCGAAAGTACAAATGTGAACTAAATAAGGCCGGGAGTCGTTTTTATTGTTTAAGACACGATTTCTCGACGAGAATATGCTTTTTCAAAAAAGCCATGTTCCCATGGCGAGAGACTCGTTTTCTGTGAGAAAATGCATTAAAAGGAGGGATTTCATCAGAAACACTATAAATACATATTGTACTTGTCATAAAAAGGCACAGAACCTTGAAATAGAAGGTTTCTCACCAATAACACATTGGTGAAACCCCTATCTTAAGGCTCTGAGTGTTTGCGCACATGTACAACAGGCATGTTTAAACTATAACGTTTTTAGTGAAATCATGTTTCTCTCGAGGAGAAAACGCGTTTAAAGCCATAAAAAGATCTCACTGTGTTTTGGCATTGACCAAGCTACCAACAACCTAAAAAATGATCAGAACTGGAGAAATTACACATTGACATTGGGTGAAATCATGTAACTCTTAAAGACGTGTTGCAGACTTGTTGAATAGATTCATTTTTCTTGTTTTGTTTGTTTTTGATGAAATTGTGCTTTTCTCGTCGAGAAAAGGCGTTTAACGCGATAAAAAGGTTTAGTGCGTTATGAATACGGGCTAGCTTACCAAAAGCACAAATGTGAACTAAATAAGGCTGGGAGTCGTTTTTATTGTTTAAAACACGATTTCTCGACGAGAATATGCTTTTTCAAAAAAGCCATGTTCCCATGGCGAGAGACTCGTTTTCTGTGAGAAAATGCATTAAAAGGAGGGATTTCATCAGAAACACTATAAATACATATTGTACTTCTCATAAAAAGGCACAGAACCTTGAAATAGAAGGTTTCTCACCAAAAAACACATTGGTGAAACCCCTATCTTAAGGCTCTGAGTGTTTGCGCACATGTACAACAGGCATGTTTAAACTATAACGTTTTTAGTGAAATCATGTTTCTCTCGAGGAGAAAACGCGTTTAAAGCCAAAAAAAAGATTTCACTGTGTTTTGACATTGGACCAAGCTACCAACAACCTAAAAAATGATCAGAACTGGAGAAATTACACATTGACATTGGGTGAAATCATGTAACTCTTAAGGACGTGTTGTAGACTTGTTGAATACATTCATTTTTCTTGTTTTGTTTGTTTTTGATGAAATTGTGCTTTTCTCGTCGAGAAAAGGCGTTTAACGCGATAAAAAGGTTTAGTGCGTTATGAATACGGGCTAGCTTACCAAAAGTACAAATGTGAACTAAATAAGGCCGGGAGTCGTTTTTAATGTTTAAAACACGATTTCTCGACGAGAATATTCTTTTTCAAAAAAGCCATGTTCCCATGGCGAGAGACTCGTTTTCTGTGAGAAAATGCATTAAAAGGAGGGATTTCATCAGAAACACTATAAATACATATTGTACTTGTCATAAAAAGGCACAGAACCTTGAAATAGAAGGTTTCTCACCAAAAAACACATTGGTGAAACCCCTATCTTAAGGCTCTGAGTGTTTGCACACATGTACAAACAGGCATGTTTAAACTATAACGTTTTTAGTGAAATCATGTTTCTCTCGAGGAGAAAACGCGTTTAAAGCCATAAAAAGATCTCACTGTGTTTTGGCATTGACCAAGCTACCAACAACCTAAAAAATGATCAGAACTGGAGAAATTACACATTGACATTGGGTGAAATCATGTAACTCTTAAGGACGTGTTGCTGACTTGTTGAATACATTCATTTTTCTTGTTTTGTTTGTTTTTGATGAAATTGTGCTTTTCTCGTCGAGATAAGGCGTTTAACGCGATAAAAAGGTTTAGTGCGTTATGAATACGGGCTAGCTTACCAAAAGTACAAATGTGAACTAAATAAGGCCGGGAGTCGTTTTTATTGCTTAAAACACGATTTCTCGACCAGAATATGCTTTTTCAAAAAAGCCATGTTCCCATGGCGAGAGACTCGTTTTCTGTGAGAAAATGCATTAAAAGGAGGGATTTCATCAGAAACACTATAAATACATATTGTACTTGTCTGAAAACGCACAGAACCTTGAAATAGAAGGTTTCTCACCAAAAAACACATTGGTGAAACCCCTATCTTAAGGCTCTGAGTGTTTGCACACATGTACAAACAGGCATGTTTAAACTATAACGTTTTTAGTGAAATCATGTTTCTCTCGAGGAGAAAACGCGTTTAAAGCCATAAAAAGATTTCACTGTGTTTTGGCATTGACCAAGCTACCAACAACCTAAAAAATGATCAGAACTGGAGAAATTACACATTGACATTGGGTGAAATCATGTAACTCTTAAGGACGTGTTGCAGACTTGTTGAATAGATTCATTTTTCTTGTTTTGTTTGTTTTTGATGAAATTGTGCTTTTCTCGTCGAGAAAAGGCGTTTAACGCGATAAAAAGGTTTAGTGCGTTATGAATACGGGCTAGCTTACCAAAAGTACAAATGTGAACCAAATAAGGCCGGGAGTCGTTTTTATTGCTTAAAACACGATTTCTCGACGAGAATATGCTTTTTCAAAAAAGCCATGTTCCCATGGCGAGAGACTCGTTTTCTGTGAGAAAATGCATTAAAAGGAGGGATTTCATCAGAAACACTATAAATACATATTGTACTTGTCGGAAAACGCACAGAACCTTGAAATAGAAGGTTTCTCACCAAAAAACACATTGGTGAAACCCCTATCTTAAGGCTCTGAGTGTTTGCGCACATGTACAACAGGCATGTTTAAACTATAACGTTTTTAGTGAAATCATGTTTCTCTCGAGGAGAAAACGCGTTTAAAGCCATAAAAAGATCTCGCTGTGTTTTGGCATTGACCAAGCTACCAACCACCTAAAAAATGATCAGAACTGGAGAAATTACACATTGACATTGGGTGAAATCATGTAACTCTTAAGGACGTGTTGCAGACTTGTTGAATAGATTCATTTTTCTTGTTTTGTTTGTTTTTGATGAAATTGTGCTTTTCTCGTCGAGAAAAGGCGTTTAACGCGATAAAAAGGTTTAGTGCGTTATGAATACGGGCTAGCTTACCAAAAGTACAAATGTGAACTAAATAAGGCCGGGAGTCGTTTTTATTGCTTAAAACACGATTTCTCGACCAGAATATGCTTTTTCAAAAAAGCCATGTTCCCATGGCGAGAGACTCGTTTTCTGTGAGAAAATGCATTAAAAGGAGGGATTTCATCAGAAACACTATAAATACATATTGTACTTGTCTGAAAACGCACAGAACCTTGAAATAGAAGGTTTCTCACCAAAAAACACATTGGTGAAACCCTTATCTTAAGGCTCTGAGTGTTTGCACACATGTACAAACAGGCATGTTTAAACTATAACGTTTTTAGTGAAATCATGTTTCTCTCGGGGAGAAAACGCGTTTAAAGCCATAAAAAGATCTCGCTGTGTTTTGGCATTGACCAAGCTACCAACCACCTAAAAAATGATCAGAACTGGAGAAATTACACATTGACATTGGGTGAAATCATGTAACTCTTAAGGACGTGTTGCAGACTTGTTGAATACATTCATTTTTCTTGTTTTGTTTGTTTTTGATGAAATTGTGCTTTTCTCGTCGAGATAAGGCGTTTAACGCGATAAAAAGGTTTAGTGCGTTATGAATACGGGCTAGCTTACCAAAAGTACAAATGTGAACTAAATAAGGCCGGGAGTCGTTTTTAATGTTTAAAACACGATTTCTCGACGAGAATATTCTTTTTCAAAAAAGCCATGTTCCCATGGCGAGAGACTCGTTTTCTGTGAGAAAATGCATTAAAAGGAGGGATTTCATCAGAAACACTATAAATACATATTGTACTTGTCATAAAAAGGCACAGAACCTTGAAATAGAAGGTTTCTCACCAAAAAACACATTGGTGAAACCCCTATCTTAAGGCTCTGAGTGTTTGCACACATGTACAAACAGGCATGTTTAAACTATAACGTTTTTAGTGAAATCATGTTTCTCTCGAGGAGAAAACGCGTTTAAAGCCATAAAAAGATCTCACTGTGTTTTGGCATTGACCAAGCTACCAACAACCTAAAAAATGATCAGAACTGGAGAAATTACACATTGACATTGGGTGAAATCATGTAACTCTTAAGGACGTGTTGCAGACTTGTTGAATAGATTCATTTTTCTTGTTTTGTTTGTTTTTGATGAAATTGTGCTTTTCTCGTCGAGAAAAGGCGTTTAACGCTATAAAAAGGTTTAGTGCGTTATGAATACGGGCTAGCTTACCAAAAGTACAAATGTGAACTAAATAAGGCCGGGAGTCGTTTTTATTGCTTAAAACACGATTTCTCGACCAGAATATGCTTTTTCAAAAAAGCCATGTTCCCATGGCGAGAGACTCGTTTTCTGTGAGAAAATGCATTAAAAGGAGGGATTTCATCAGAAACACTATAAATACATATTGTACTTGTCTGAAAACGCACAGAACCTTGAAATAGAAGGTTTCTCACCAAAAAACACATTGGTGAAACCCCTATCTTAAGGCTCTGAGTGTTTGCACACATGTACAACAGGCATGTTTAAACTATAACGTCTTTAGTGAAATCATGTTTCTCTCGAGGAGAAAACGCGTTTAAAGCCATAAAAAGATCTCACTGTGTTTTGGCATTGACCAAGCTACCAACAACCTAAAAAATGATCAGAACTGGAGAAATTACACATTGACATTGGGTGAAATCATGTAACTCTTAAGGACGTGTTGCAGACTTGTTGAATAGATTCATTTTTCTTGTTTTGTTTGTTTTTGATGAAATTGTGCTTTTCTCGTCGAGAAAAGGCGTTTAACGCGATAAAAAGGTTTAGTGCGTTATGAATACGGGCTAGCTTACCAAAAGTACAAATGTGAACTAAATAAGGCCGGGAGTCGTTTTTATTGCTTAAAACACGATTTTTCGACCAGAATATGCTTTTTCAAAAAAGCCATGTTCCCATGGCGAGAGACTCGTTTTCTGTGAGAAAATGCATTAAAAGGAGGGATTTCATCAGAAACACTATAAATACATATTGTACTTGTCTGAAAACGCACAGAACCTTGAAATAGAAGGTTTCTCACCAAAAAACACATTGGTGAAACCCCTATCTTAAGGCTCTGAGTGTTTGCACACATGTACAAACAGGCATGTTTAAACTATAACGTTTTTAGTGAAATCATGTTTCTCTCGAGGAGAAAACGCGTTTAAAGCCATAAAAAGATCTCACTGTGTTTTGGCATTGACCAAGCTACCAACAACCTAAAAAATGATCAGAACTGGAGAAATTACACATTGACATTGGGTGAAATCATGTAACTCTTAAGGACGTGTTGCAGACTTGTTGAATAGATTCATTTTTCTTGTTTTGTTTGTTTTTGATGAAATTGTGCTTTTCTCGTCGAGAAAAGGCGTTTAACGCGATAAAAAGGTTTAGTGCGTTATGAATACGGGCTAGCTTACCAAAAGTACAAATGTGAACTAAATAAGGCCGGGAGTCGTTTTTATTGCTTAAAACACGATTTCTCGACCAGAATATGCTTTTTCAAAAAAGCCATGTTCCCATGGCGAGAGACTCGTTTTCTGTGAGAAAATGCATTAAAAGGAGGGATTTCATCAGAAACACTATAAATACATATTGTACTTGTCATAAAAAGGCACAGAACCTTGAAATAGAAGGTTTCTCACCAAAAAACACATTGGTGAAACCCCTATCTTAAGGCTCTGAGTGTTTGCGCACATGTACAACAGGCATGTTTAAACTATAACGTTTTTAGTGAAATCATGTTTCTCTCGAGGAGAAAACGCGTTTAAAGCCAAAAAAAAGATTTCACTGTGTTTTGACATTGGACCAAGCTACCAACAACCTAAAAAATGATCAGAACTGGAGAAATTACACATTGACATTGGGTGAAATCATGTAACTCTTAAGGACGTGTTGTAGACTTGTTGAATACATTCATTTTTCTTGTTTTGTTTGTTTTTGATGAAATTGTGCTTTTCTCGTCGAGAAAAGGCGTTTAACGCGATAAAAAGGTTTAGTGCGTTATGAATACGGGCTAGCTTACCAAAAGTACAAATGTGAACTAAATAAGGCCGGGAGTCGTTTTTAATGTTTAAAACACGATTTCTCGACGAGAATATTCTTTTTCAAAAAAGCCATGTTCCCATGGCGAGAGACTCGTTTTCTGTGAGAAAATGCATTAAAAGGAGGGATTTCATCAGAAACACTATAAATACATATTGTACTTGTCATAAAAAGGCACAGAACCTTGAAATAGAAGGTTTCTCACCAAAAAACACATTGGTGAAACCCCTATCTTAAGGCTCTGAGTGTTTGCACACATGTACAAACAGGCATGTTTAAACTATAACGTTTTTAGTGAAATCATGTTTCTCTCGAGGAGAAAACGCGTTTAAAGCCATAAAAAGATCTCGCTGTGTTTTGGCATTGACCAAGCTACCAACCACCTAAAAAATGATCAGAACTGGAGAAATTACACATTGACATTGGGTGAAATCATGTAACTCTTAAGGACGTGTTGCAGACTTGTTGAATAGATTCATTTTTCTTGTTTTGTTTGTTTTTGATGAAATTGTGCTTTTCTCGCCGAGAAAAGGCGTTTAACGCGATAAAAAGGTTTAGTGCGTTATGAATACGGGCTAGCTTACCAAAAGTACAAATGTGAACTAAATAAGGCCGGGAGTCGTTTTTATTGCTTAAAACACGATTTGTCGACCAGAATATGCTTTTTCAAAAAAGCCATGTTCCCATGGCGAGAGACTCGTTTTCTGTGAGAAAATGCATTAAAAGGAGGGATTTCATCAGAAACACTATAAATACATATTGTACTTGTCTGAAAACGCACAGAACCGTGAAATAGAAGGTTTCTCACCAAAAAACACATTGGTGAAACCCCTATCTTAAGGCTCTGAGTGTTTGCACACATGTACAAACAGGCATGTTTAAACTATAACGTTTTTAGTGAAATCATGTTTCTCTCGAGGAGAAAACGCGTTTAAAGCCATAAAAAGATCTCGCTGTGTTTTGGCATTGACCAAGCTACCAACCACCTAAAAAATGATCAGAACTGGAGAAATTACACATTGACATTGGGTGAAATCATGTAACTCTTAAGGACGTGTTGCAGACTTGTTGAATAGATTCATTTTTCTTGTTTTGTTTGTTTTTGATGAAATTGTGCTTTTCTCGCCGAGAAAAGGCGTTTATCGCGATAAAAAGGTTTAGTGCGTTATGAATACGGGCTAGCTTACCAAAAGTACAAATGTGAACTAAATAAGGCCGGGAGTCGTTTTTATTGCTTAAAACACGATTTCTCGACCAGAATATGCTTTTTCAAAAAAGCCATGTTCCCATGGCGAGAGACTCGTTTTCTGTGAGAAAATGCATTAAAAGGAGGGATTTCATCAGAAACACTATAAATACATATTGTACTTGTCTGAAAACGCACAGAACCTTGAAATAGAAGGTTTCTCACCAAAAAACACATTGGTGAAACCCCTATCTTAAGGCTCTGAGTGTTTGCACACATGTACAAACAGGCATGTTTAAACTATAACGTTTTTAGTGAAATCATGTTTCTCTCGAGGAGAAAACGCGTTTAAAGCCATAAAAAGATCTCACTGTGTTTTGGCATTGACCAAGCTACCAACCACCTAAAAAATGATCAGAACTGGAGAAATTACACATTGACATTGGGTGAAATCATGTAACTCTTAAGGACGTGTTGCAGACTTGTTGAATAGATTCATTTTTCTTGTTTTGTTTGTTTTTGATGAAATTGTGCTTTTCTCGCCGAGAAAAGGCGTTTAACGCGATAAAAAGGTTTAGTGCGTTATGAATACGGGCTAGCTTACCAAAAGTACAAATGTGAACTAAATAAGGCCGGGAGTCGTTTTTATTGCTTAAAACACGATTTCTCGACCAGAATATGCTTTTTCAAAAAAGCCATGTTCCCATGGCGAGAGACTCGTTTTCTGTGAGAAAATGCATTAAAAGGAGGGATATCATCAGAAACACTATAAATACATATTGTACTTGTCTGAAAACGCACAGAACCTTGAAATAGAAGGTTTCTCACCAAAAAACACATTGGTGAAACCCCTATCTTAAGGCTCT
This sequence comes from Lampris incognitus, assembly GCF_029633865.1. Classification (NCBI taxonomy): domain Eukaryota; kingdom Metazoa; phylum Chordata; class Actinopteri; order Lampriformes; family Lampridae; genus Lampris; species Lampris incognitus. The sequence continues at coordinate 173,102 of NW_026611588.1, read as the reverse complement.
GAGTGTTTGCACACATGTACAAACAGGCATGTTTAAACTATAACGTTTTTAGTGAAATCATGTTTCTCTCGAGGAGAAAACGCGTTTAAAGCCATAAAAAGATCTCGCTGTGTTTTGGCATTGACCAAGCTACCAACCACCTAAAAAATGATCAGAACTGGAGAAATTACACATTGACATTGGGTGAAATCATGTAACTCTTAAGGACGTGTTGCAGACTTGTTGAATAGATTCATTTTTCTTGTTTTGTTTGTTTTTGATGAAATTGTGCTTTTCTCGCCGAGAAAAGGCGTTTAACGCGATAAAAAGGTTTAGTGCGTTATGAATACGGGCTAGCTTACCAAAAGTACAAATGTGAACTAAATAAGGCCGGGAGTCGTTTTTATTGCTTAAAACACGATTTCTCGACCAGAATATGCTTTTTCAAAAAAGCCATGTTCCCATGGCGAGAGACTCGTTTTCTGTGAGAAAATGCATTAAAAGGAGGGATTTCATCAGAAACACTATAAATACATATTGTACTTGTCTGAAAACGCACAGAACCTTGAAATAGAAGGTTTCTCACCAAAAAACACATTGGTGAAACCCCTATCTTAAGGCTCTGAGTGTTTGCACACATGTACAAACAGGCATGTTTAAACTATAACGTTTTTAGTGAAATCATGTTTCTCTCGAGGAGAAAACGCGTTTAAAGCCATAAAAAGATCTCGCTGTGTTTTGGCATTGACCAAGCTACCAACCACCTAAAAAATGATCAGAACTGGAGAAATTACACATTGACATTGGGTGAAATCATGTAACTCTTAAGGACGTGTTGCAGACTTGTTGAATAGATTCATTTTTCTTGTTTTGTTTGTTTTTGATGAAATTGTGCTTTTCTCGCCGAGAAAAGGCGTTTAACGCGATAAAAAGGTTTAGTGCGTTATGAATACGGGCTAGCTTACCAAAAGTACAAATGTGAACTAAATAAGGCCGGGAGTCGTTTTTATTGCTTAAAACACGATTTGTCGACCAGAATATGCTTTTTCAAAAAAGCCATGTTCCCATGGCGAGAGACTCGTTTTCTGTGAGAAAATGCATTAAAAGGAGGGATTTCATCAGAAACACTATAAATACATATTGTACTTGTCTGAAAACGCACAGAACCGTGAAATAGAAGGTTTCTCACCAAAAAACACATTGGTGAAACCCCTATCTTAAGGCTCTGAGTGTTTGCACACATGTACAAACAGGCATGTTTAAACTATAACGTTTTTAGTGAAATCATGTTTCTCTCGAGGAGAAAACGCGTTTAAAGCCATAAAAAGATCTCGCTGTGTTTTGGCATTGACCAAGCTACCAACCACCTAAAAAATGATCAGAACTGGAGAAATTACACATTGACATTGGGTGAAATCATGTAACTCTTAAGGACGTGTTGCAGACTTGTTGAATAGATTCATTTTTCTTGTTTTGTTTGTTTTTGATGAAATTGTGCTTTTCTCGCCGAGAAAAGGCGTTTAACGCGATAAAAAGGTTTAGTGCGTTATGAATACGGGCTAGCTTACCAAAAGTACAAATGTGAACTAAATAAGGCCGGGAGTCGTTTTTATTGCTTAAAACACGATTTGTCGACCAGAATATGCTTTTTCAAAAAAGCCATGTTCCCATGGCGAGAGACTCGTTTTCTGTGAGAAAATGCATTAAAAGGAGGGATTTCATCAGAAACACTATAAATATATATTGTACTTGTCTGAAAACGCACAGAACCTTGAAATAGAAGGTTTCTCACCAAAAAACACATTGGTGAAACCCCTATCTTAAGGCTCTGAGTGTTTGCACACATGTACAAACAGGCATGTTTAAACTATAACGTTTTTAGTGAAATCATGTTTCTCTCGAGGAGAAAACGCGTTTAAAGCCATAAAAAGATCTCACTGTGTTTTGGCATTGACCAAGCTACCAACCACCTAAAAAATGATCAGAACTGGAGAAATTACACATTGACATTGGGTGAAATCATGTAACTCTTAAGGACGTGTTGCAGACTTGTTGAATAGATTCATTTTTCTTGTTTTGTTTGTTTTTGATGAAATTGTGCTTTTCTCGCCGAGAAAAGGCGTTTAATGCGATAAAAAGGTTTAGTGCGTTATGAATACGGGCTAGCTTACCAAAAGTACAAATGTGAACTAAATAAGGCCGGGAGTCGTTTTTATTGCTTAAAACACGATTTCTCGACCAGAATATGCTTTTTCAAAAAAGCCATGTTCCCATGGCGAGAGACTCGTTTTCTGTGAGAAAATGCATTAAAAGGAGGGATTTCATCAGAAACACTATAAATACATATTGTACTTGTCTGAAAACGCACAGAACCTTGAAATAGAAGGTTTCTCACCAAAAAACACATTGGTGAAACCCCTATCTTAAGGCTCTGAGTGTTTGCACACATGTACAAACAGGCATGTTTAAACTATAACGTTTTTAGTGAAATCATGTTTCTCTCGAGGAGAAAACGCGTTTAAAGCCATAAAAAGATCTCGCTGTGTTTTGGCATTGACCAAGCTACCAACCACCTAAAAAATGATCAGAACTGGAGAAATTACACATTGACATTGGGTGAAATCATGTAACTCTTAAGGACGTGTTGCAGACTTGTTGAATAAATTCATTTTTCTTGTTTTGTTTGTTTTTGATGAAATTGTGCTTTTCTCGCCGAGAAAAGGCGTTTAACGCGATAAAAAGGTTTAGTGCGTTATGAATACGGGCTAGCTTACCAAAAGTACAAATGTGAACTAAATAAGGGCGGGAGTCGTTTTTATTGCTTAAAACACGATTTGTCGACCAGAATATGCTTTTTCAAAAAAGCCATGTTCCCATGGCGAGAGACTCGTTTTCTGTGAGAAAATGCATTAAAAGGAGGGATTTCATCAGAAACACTATAAATACATATTGTACTTGTCTGAAAACGCACAGAACCGTGAAATAGAAGGTTTCTCACCAAAAAACACATTGGTGAAACCCCTATCTTAAGGCTCTGAGTGTTTGCACACATGTACAAACAGGCATGTTTAAACTATAACGTTTTTAGTGAAATCATGTTTCTCTCGAGGAGAAAACGCGTTTAAAGCCATAAAAAGATCTCGCTGTGTTTTGGCATTGACCAAGCTACCAACCACCTAAAAAATGATCAGAACTGGAGAAATTACACATTGACATTGGGTGAAATCATGTAACTCTTAAGGACGTGTTGCAGACTTGTTGAATAGATTCATTTTTCTTGTTTTGTTTGTTTTTGATGAAATTGTGCTTTTCTCGCCGAGAAAAGGCGTTTAACGCGATAAAAAGGTTTAGTGCGTTATGAATACGGGCTAGCTTACCAAAAGTACAAATGTGAACTAAATAAGGCCGGGAGTCGTTTTTATTGCTTAAAACACGATTTCTCGACCAGAATATGCTTTTTCAAAAAAGCCATGTTCCCATGGCGAGAGACTCGTTTTCTGTGAGAAAATGCATTAAAAGGAGGGATATCATCAGAAACACTATAAATACATATTGTACTTGTCTGAAAACGCACAGAACCTTGAAATAGAAGGTTTCTCACCAAAAAACACATTGGTGAAACCCCTATCTTAAGGCTCTGAGTGTTTGCACACATGTACAAACAGGCATGTTTAAACTATAACGTTTTTAGTGAAATCATGTTTCTCTCGAGGAGAAAACGCGTTTAAAGCCATAAAAAGATCTCGCTGTGTTTTGGCATTGACCAAGCTACCAACCACCTAAAAAATGATCAGAACTGGAGAAATTACACATTGACATTGGGTGAAATCATGTAACTCTTAAGGACGTGTTGCAGACTTGTTGAATACATTCATTTTTCTTGTTTTGTTTGTTTTTGATGAAATTGTGCTTTTCTCGCCGAGAAAAGGCGTTTAACGCGATAAAAAGGTTTAGTGCGTTATGAATACGGGCTAGCTTACCAAAAGTACAAATGTGAACTAAATAAGGCCGGGAGTCGTTTTTATTGCTTAAAACACGATTTCTCGACCAGAATATGCTTTTTCAAAAAAGCCATGTTCCCATGGCGAGAGACTCGTTTTCTGTGAGAAAATGCATTAAAAGGAGGGATTTCATGAGAAACACTATAAATACATATTGTACTTGTCTGAAAACGCACAGAACCTTGAAATAGAAGGTTTCTCACCAAAAAACACATTGGTGAAACCCCTATCTTAAGGCTCTGAGTGTTTGCACACATGTACAAACAGGCATGTTTAAACTATAACGTTTTTAGTGAAATCATGTTTCTCTCGAGGAGAAAACGCGTTTAAAGCCATAAAAAGATCTCGCTGTGTTTTGGCATTGACCAAGCTACCAACCACCTAAAAAATGATCAGAACTGGAGAAATTACACATTGACATTGGGTGAAATCATGTAACTCTTAAGGACGTGTTGCAGACTTGTTGAATAGATTCATTTTTCTTGTTTTGTTTGTTTTTGATGAAATTGTGCTTTTCTCGCCGAGAAAAGGCGTTTAACGCGATAAAAAGGTTTAGTGCGTTATGAATACGGGCTAGCTTACCAAAAGTACAAATGTGAACTAAATAAGGCCGGGAGTCGTTTTTATTGCTTAAAACACGATTTCTCGACCAGAATATGCTTTTTCAAAAAAGCCATGTTCCCATGGCGAGAGACTCGTTTTCTGTGAGAAAATGCATTAAAAGGAGGGATTTCATCAGAAACACTATAAATACATATTGTACTTGTCTGAAAACGCACAGAACCTTGAAATAGAAGGTTTCTCACCAAAAAACACATTGGTGAAACCCCTATCTTAAGGCTCTGAGTGTTTGCACACATGTACAAACAGGCATGTTTAAACTATAACGTTTTTAGTGAAATCATGTTTCTCTCGAGGAGAAAACGCGTTTAAAGCCATAAAAAGATCTCGCTGTGTTTTGGCATTGACCAAGCTACCAACCACCTAAAAAATGATCAGAACTGGAGAAATTACACATTGACATTGGGTGAAATCATGTAACTCTTAAGGACGTGTTGCAGACTTGTTGAATACATTCATTTTTCTTGTTTTGTTTGTTTTTGATGAAATTGTGCTTTTCTCGCCGAGAAAAGGCGTTTAACGCGATAAAAAGGTTTAGTGCGTTATGAATACGGGCTAGCTTACCAAAAGTACAAATGTGAACTAAATAAGGCCGGGAGTCGTTTTTATTGCTTAAAACACGATTTCTCGACCAGAATATGCTTTTTCAAAAAAGCCATGTTCCCATGGCGAGAGACTCGTTTTCTGTGAGAAAATGCATTAAAAGGAGGGATTTCATGAGAAACACTATAAATACATATTGTACTTGTCTGAAAACGCACAGAACCTTGAAATAGAAGGTTTCTCACCAAAAAACACATTGGTGAAACCCCTATCTTAAGGCTCTGAGTGTTTGCACACATGTACAAACAGGCATGTTTAAACTATAACGTTTTTAGTGAAATCATGTTTCTCTCGAGGAGAAAACGCGTTTAAAGCCATAAAAAGATCTCGCTGTGTTTTGGCATTGACCAAGCTACCAACCACCTAAAAAATGATCAGAACTGGAGAAATTACACATTGACATTGGGTGAAATCATGTAACTCTTAAGGACGTGTTGCAGACTTGTTGAATAGATTCATTTTTCTTGTTTTGTTTGTTTTTGATGAAATTGTGCTTTTCTCGCCGAGAAAAGGCGTTTAACGCGATAAAAAGGTTTAGTGCGTTATGAATACGGGCTAGCTTACCAAAAGTACAAATGTGAACTAAATAAGGCCGGGAGTCGTTTTTATTGCTTAAAACACGATTTCTCGACCAGAATATGCTTTTTCAAAAAAGCCATGTTCCCATGGCGAGAGACTCGTTTTCTGTGAGAAAATGCATTAAAAGGAGGGATTTCATCAGAAACACTATAAATACATATTGTACTTGTCTGAAAACGCACAGAACCTTGAAATAGAAGGTTTCTCACCAAAAAACACATTGGTGAAACCCCTATCTTAAGGCTCTGAGTGTTTGCACACATGTACAAACAGGCATGTTTAAACTATAACGTTTTTAGTGAAATCATGTTTCTCTCGAGGAGAAAACGCGTTTAAAGCCATAAAAAGATCTCACTGTGTTTTGGCATTGACCAAGCTACCAACCACCTAAAAAATGATCAGAACTGGAGAAATTACACATTGACATTGGGTGAAATCATGTAACTCTTAAGGACGTGTTGCAGACTTGTTGAATAGATTCATTTTTCTTGTTTTGTTTGTTTTTGATGAAATTGTGCTTTTCTCGCCGAGAAAAGGCGTTTAACGCGATAAAAAGGTTTAGTGCGTTATGAATACGGGCTAGCTTACCAAAAGTACAAATGTGAACTAAATAAGGCCGGGAGTCGTTTTTATTGCTTAAAACACGATTTCTCGACCAGAATATGCTTTTTCAAAAAAGCCATGTTCCCATGGCGAGAGACTCGTTTTCTGTGAGAAAATGCATTAAAAGGAGGGATATCATCAGAAACACTATAAATACATATTGTACTTGTCTGAAAACGCACAGAACCTTGAAATAGAAGGTTTCTCACCAAAAAACACATTGGTGAAACCCCTATCTTAAGGCTCTGAGTGTTTGCACACATGTACAAACAGGCATGTTTAAACTATAACGTTTTTAGTGAAATCATGTTTCTCTCGAGGAGAAAACGCGTTTAAAGCCATAAAAAGATCTCGCTGTGTTTTGGCATTGACCAAGCTACCAACCACCTAAAAAATGATCAGAACTGGAGAAATTACACATTGACATTGGGTGAAATCATGTAACTCTTAAGGACGTGTTGCAGACTTGTTGAATACATTCATTTTTCTTGTTTTGTTTGTTTTTGATGAAATTGTGCTTTTCTCGCCGAGAAAAGGCGTTTAACGCGATAAAAAGGTTTAGTGCGTTATGAATACGGGCTAGCTTACCAAAAGTACAAATGTGAACTAAATAAGGCCGGGAGTCGTTTTTATTGCTTAAAACACGATTTCTCGACCAGAATATGCTTTTTCAAAAAAGCCATGTTCCCATGGCGAGAGACTCGTTTTCTGTGAGAAAATGCATTAAAAGGAGGGATTTCATCAGAAACACTATAAATACATATTGTACTTGTCTGAAAACGCACAGAACCTTGAAATAGAAGGTTTCTCACCAAAAAACACATTGGTGAAACCCCTATCTTAAGGCTCTGAGTGTTTGCACACATGTACAAACAGGCATGTTTAAACTATAACGTTTTTAGTGAAATCATGTTTCTCTCGAGGAGAAAACGCGTTTAAAGCCATAAAAAGATCTCGCTGTGTTTTGGCATTGACCAAGCTACCAACCACCTAAAAAATGATCAGAACTGGAGAAATTACACATTGACATTGGGTGAAATCATGTAACTCTTAAGGACGTGTTGCAGACTTGTTGAATAGATTCATTTTTCTTGTTTTGTTTGTTTTTGATGAAATTGTGCTTTTCTCGCCGAGAAAAGGCGTTTAACGCGATAAAAAGGTTTAGTGCGTTATGAATACGGGCTAGCTTACCAAAAGTACAAATGTGAACTAAATAAGGCCGGGAGTCGTTTTTATTGCTTAAAACACGATTTCTCGACCAGAATATGCTTTTTCAAAAAAGCCATGTTCCCATGGCGAGAGACTCGTTTGCTGTGAGAAAATGCATTAAAAGGAGGGATTTCATCAGAAACACTATAAATACATATTGTACTTGTCTGAAAACGCACAGAACCTTGAAATAGAAGGTTTCTCACCAAAAAACACATTGGTGAAACCCCTATCTTAAGGCTCTGAGTGTTTGCACACATGTACAAACAGGCATGTTTAAACTATAACGTTTTTAGTGAAATCATGTTTCTCTCGAGGAGAAAACGCGTTTAAAGCCATAAAAAGATCTCGCTGTGTTTTGGCATTGACCAAGCTACCAACCACCTAAAAAATGATCAGAACTGGAGAAATTACACATTGACATTGGGTGAAATCATGTAACTCTTAAGGACGTGTTGCAGACTTGTTGAATAGATTCATTTTTCTTGTTTTGTTTGTTTTTGATGAAATTGTGCTTTTCTCGCCGAGAAAAGGCGTTTAACGCGATAAAAAGGTTTAGTGCGTTATGAATACGGGCTAGCTTACCAAAAGTACAAATGTGAACTAAATAAGGCCGGGAGTCGTTTTTATTGCTTAAAACACGATTTCTCGACCAGAATATGCTTTTTCAAAAAAGCCATGTTCCCATGGCGAGAGACTCGTTTGCTGTGAGAAAATGCATTAAAAGGAGGGATTTCATCAGAAACACTATAAATACATATTGTACTTGTCTGAAAACGCACAGAACCTTGAAATAGAAGGTTTCTCACCAAAAAACACATTGGTGAAACCCCTATCTTAAGGCTCTGAGTGTTTGCACACATGTACAAACAGGCATGTTTAAACTATAACGTTTTTAGTGAAATCATGTTTCTCTCGAGGAGAAAACGCGTTTAAAGCCATAAAAAGATCTCGCTGTGTTTTGGCATTGACCAAGCTACCAACCACCTAAAAAATGATCAGAACTGGAGAAATTACACATTGACATTGGGTGAAATCATGTAACTCTTAAGGACGTGTTGCAGACTTGTTGAATACATTCATTTTTCTTGTTTTGTTTGTTTTTGATGAAATTGTGCTTTTCTCGCCGAGAAAAGGCGTTTAACGCGATAAAAAGGTTTAGTGCGTTATGAATACGGGCTAGCTTACCAAAAGTACAAATGTGAACTAAATAAGGCCGGGAGTCGTTTTTATTGCTTAAAACACGATTTGTCGACCAGAATATGCTTTTTCAAAAAAGCCATGTTCCCATGGCGAGAGACTCGTTTTCTGTGAGAAAATGCATTAAAAGGAGGGATTTCATCAGAAACACTATAAATATATATTGTACTTGTCTGAAAACGCACAGAACCTTGAAATAGAAGGTTTCTCACCAAAAAACACATTGGTGAAACCCCTATCTTAAGGCTCTGAGTGTTTGCACACATGTACAAACAGGCATGTTTAAACTATAACGTTTTTAGTGAAATCATGTTTCTCTCGAGGAGAAAACGCGTTTAAAGCCATAAAAAGATCTCACTGTGTTTTGGCATTGACCAAGCTACCAACCACCTAAAAAATGATCAGAACTGGAGAAATTACACATTGACATTGGGTGAAATCATGTAACTCTTAAGGACGTGTTGCAGACTTGTTGAATAGATTCATTTTTCTTGTTTTGTTTGTTTTTGATGAAATTGTGCTTTTCTCGCCGAGAAAAGGCGTTTAACGCGATAAAAAGGTTTAGTGCGTTATGAATACGGGCTAGCTTACCAAAAGTACAAATGTGAACTAAATAAGGCCGGGAGTCGTTTTTATTGCTTAAAACACGATTTCTCGACCAGAATATGCTTTTTCAAAAAAGCCATGTTCCCATGGCGAGAGACTCGTTTTCTGTGAGAAAATGCATTAAAAGGAGGGATTTCATGAGAAACACTATAAATACATATTGTACTTGTCTGAAAACGCACAGAACCTTGAAATAGAAGGTTTCTCACCAAAAAACACATTGGTGAAACCCCTATCTTAAGGCTCTGAGTGTTTGCACACATGTACAAACAGGCATGTTTAAACTATAACGTTTTTAGTGAAATCATGTTTCTCTCGAGGAGAAAACGCGTTTAAAGCCATAAAAAGATCTCGCTGTGTTTTGGCATTGACCAAGCTACCAACCACCTAAAAAATGATCAGAACTGGAGAAATTACACATTGACATTGGGTGAAATCATGTAACTCTTAAGGACGTGTTGCAGACTTGTTGAATAAATTCATTTTTCTTGTTTTGTTTGTTTTTGATGAAATTGTGCTTTTCTCGCCGAGAAAAGGCGTTTAACGCGATAAAAAGGTTTAGTGCGTTATGAATACGGGCTAGCTTACCAAAAGTACAAATGTGAACTAAATAAGGCCGGGAGTCGTTTTTATTGCTTAAAACACGATTTGTCGACCAGAATATGCTTTTTCAAAAAAGCCATGTTCCCATGGCGAGAGACTCGTTTTCTGTGAGAAAATGCATTAAAAGGAGGGATTTCATCAGAAACACTATAAATACATATTGTACTTGTCTGAAAACGCACAGAACCTTGAAATAGAAGGTTTCTCACCAAAAAACACATTGGTGAAACCCCTATCTTAAGGCTCTGAGTGTTTGCACACATGTACAAACAGGCATGTTTAAACTATAACGTTTTTAGTGAAATCATGTTTCTCTCGAGGAGAAAACGCGTTTAAAGCCGTAAAAAGATCTCGCTGTGTTTTGGCATTGACCAAGCTACCAACCACCTAAAAAATGATCAGAACTGGAGAAATTACACATTGACATTGGGTGAAATCATGTAACTCTTAAGGACGTGTTGCAGACTTGTTGAATACATTCATTTTTCTTGTTTTGTTTGTTTTTGATGAAATTGTGCTTTTCTCGCCGAGAAAAGGCGTTTAACGCGATAAAAAGGTTTAGTGCGTTATGAATACGGGCTAGCTTACCAAAAGTACAAATGTGAACTAAATAAGGCCGGGAGTCGTTTTTATTGCTTAAAACACGATTTCTCGACCAGAATATGCTTTTTCAAAAAAGCCATGTTCCCATGGCGAGAGACTCGTTTTCTGTGAGAAAATGCATTAAAAGGAGGGATTTAATCAGAAACACTATAAATACATATTGTACTTGTCTGAAAACGCACAGAACCTTGAAATAGAAGGTTTCTCACCAAAAAACACATTGGTGAAACCCCTATCTTAAGGCTCTGAGTGTTTGCACACATGTACAAACAGGCATGTTTAAACTATAACGTTTTTAGTGAAATCATGTTTCTCTCGAGGAGAAAACGCGTTTAAAGCCGTAAAAAGATCTCGCTGTGTTTTGGCATTGACCAAGCTACCAACCACCTAAAAAATGATCAGAACTGGAGAAATTACACATTGACATTGGGTGAAATCATGTAACTCTTAAGGACGTGTTGCAGACTTGTTGAATAAATTCATTTTTCTTGTTTTGTTTGTTTTTGATGAAATTGTGCTTTTCTCGCCGAGAAAAGGCGTTTAACGCGATAAAAAGGTTTAGTGCGTTATGAATACGGGCTAGCTTACCAAAAGTACAAATGTGAACTAAATAAGGCCGGGAGTCGTTTTTATTGCTTAAAACACGATTTGTCGACCAGAATATGCTTTTTCAAAAAAGCCATGTTCCCATGGCGAGAGACTCGTTTTCTGTGAGAAAATGCATTAAAAGGAGGGATTTCATGAGAAACACTATAAATACATATTGTACTTGTCTGAAAACGCACAGAACCTTGAAATAGAAGGTTTCTCACCAAAAAACACATTGGTGAAACCCCTATCTTAAGGCTCTGAGTGTTTGCACACATGTACAAACAGGCATGTTTAAACTATAACGTTTTTAGTGAAATCATGTTTCTCTCGAGGAGAAAACGCGTTTAAAGCCATAAAAAGATCTCGCTGTGTTTTGGCATTGACCAAGCTACCAACCACCTAAAAAATGATCAGAACTGGAGAAATTACACATTGACATTGGGTGAAATCATGTAACTCTTAAGGACGTGTTGCAGACTTGTTGAATACATTCATTTTTCTTGTTTTGTTTGTTTTTGATGAAATTGTGCTTTTCTCGCCGAGAAAAGGCGTTTAACGCGATAAAAAGGTTTAGTGCGTTATGAATACGGGCTAGCTTACCAAAAGTACAAATGTGAACTAAATAAGGCCGGGAGTCGTTTTTATTGCTTAAAACACGATTTGTCGACCAGAATATGCTTTTTCAAAAAAGCCATGTTCCCATGGCGAGAGACTCGTTTTCTGTGAGAAAATGCATTAAAAGGAGGGATTTCATCAGAAACACTATAAATACATATTGTACTTGTCTGAAAACGCACAGAACCTTGAAATAGAAGGTTTCTCACCAAAAAACACATTGGTGAAACCCCTATCTTAAGGCTCTGAGTGTTTGCACACATGTACAAACAGGCATGTTTAAACTATAACGTTTTTAGTGAAATCATGTTTCTCTCGAGGAGAAAACGCGTTTAAAGCCATAAAAAGATCTCACTGTGTTTTGGCATTGACCAAGCTACCAACCACCTAAAAAATGATCAGAACTGGAGAAATTACACATTGACATTGGGTGAAATCATGTAACTCTTAAGGACGTGTTGCAGACTTGTTGAATACATTCATTTTTCTTGTTTTGTTTGTTTTTGATGAAATTGTGCTTTTCTCGCCGAGAAAAGGCGTTTAACGCGATAAAAAGGTTTAGTGCGTTATGAATACGGGCTAGCTTACCAAAAGTACAAATGGGAACTAAATAAGGCCGGGAGTCGTTTTTATTGCTTAAAACACGATTTCTCGACCAGAATATGCTTTTTCAAAAAAGCCATGTTCCCATGGCGAGAGACTCGTTTTCTGTGAGAAAATGCATTAAAAGGAGGGATTTCATCAGAAACACTATAAATACATATTGTACTTGTCTGAAAACGCACAGAACCTTGAAATAGAAGGTTTCTCACCAAAAAACACATTGGTGAAACCCCTATCTTAAGGCTCTGAGTGTTTGCACACATGTACAAACAGGCATGTTTAAACTATAACGTTTTTAGTGAAATCATGTTTCTCTCGAGGAGAAAACGCGTTTAAAGCCATAAAAAGATCTCGCTGTGTTTTGGCATTGACCAAGCTACCAACCACCTAAAAAATGATCAGAACTGGAGAAATTACACATTGACATTGGGTGAAATCATGTAACTCTTAAGGACGTGTTGCAGACTTGTTGAATACATTCATTTTTCTTGTTTTGTTTGTTTTTGATGAAATTGTGCTTTTCTCGCCGAGAAAAGGCGTTTAACGCGATAAAAAGGTTTAGTGCGTTATGAATACGGGCTAGCTTACCAAAAGTACAAATGGGAACTAAATAAGGCCGGGAGTCGTTTTTATTGCTTAAAACACGATTTCTCGACCAGAATATGCTTTTTCAAAAAAGCCATGTTCCCATGGCGAGAGACTCGTTTTCTGTGAGAAAATGCATTAAAAGGAGGGATTTAATCAGAAACACTATAAATACATATTGTACTTGTCTGAAAACGCACAGAACCTTGAAATAGAAGGTTTCTCACCAAAAAACACATTGGTGAAACCCCTATCTTAAGGCTCTGAGTGTTTGCACACATGTACAAACAGGCATGTTTAAACTATAACGTTTTTAGTGAAATCATGTTTCTCTCGAGGAGAAAACGCGTTTAAAGCCGTAAAAAGATCTCGCTGTGTTTTGGCATTGACCAAGCTGCCAACCACCTAAAAAATGATCAGAACTGGAGAAATTACACATTGACATTGGGTGAAATCATGTAACTCTTAAGGACGTGTTGCAGACTTGTTGAATACATTCATTTTTCTTGTTTTGTTTGTTTTTGATGAAATTGTGCTTTTCTCGCCGAGAAAAGGCGTTTAACGCGATAAAAAGGTTTAGTGCGTTATGAATACGGGCTAGCTTACCAAAAGTACAAATGTGAACTAAATAAGGCCGGGAGTCGTTTTTATTGCTTAAAACACGATTTCTCGACCAGAATATGCTTTTTCAAAAAAGCCATGTTCCCATGGCGAGAGACTCGTTTTCTGTGAGAAAATGCATTAAAAGGAGGGATTTCATCAGAAACACTATAAATACATATTGTACTTGTCTGAAAACGCACAAAACCTTGAAATAGAAGGTTTCTCACCAAAAAACACATTGGTGAAACCCCTATCTTAAGGCTCTGAGTGTTTGCACACATGTACAAACAGGCATGTTTAAACTATAACGTTTTTAGTGAAATCATGTTTCTCTCGAGGAGAAAACGCGTTTAAAGCCATAAAAAGATCTCGCTGTGTTTTGGCATTGACCAAGCTACCAACCACCTAAAAAATGATCAGAACTGGAGAAATTACACATTGACATTGGGTGAAATCATGTAACTCTTAAGGACGTGTTGCAGACTTGTTGAATACATTCATTTTTCTTGTTTTGTTTGTTTTTGATGAAATTGTGCTTTTCTCGCCGAGAAAAGGCGTTTAACGCGATAAAAAGGTTTAGTGCGTTATGAATACGGGCTAGCTTACCAAAAGTACAAATGTGAACTAAATAAGGCCGGGAGTCGTTTTTATTGCTTAAAACACGATTTCTCGACCAGAATATGCTTTTTCAAAAAAGCCATGTTCCCATGGCGAGAGACTCGTTTTCTGTGAGAAAATGCATTAAAAGGAGGGATTTCATCAGAAACACTATAAATACATATTGTACTTGTCTGAAAACGCACAAAACCTTGAAATAGAAGGTTTCTCACCAAAAAACACATTGGTGAAACCCCTATCTTAAGGCTCTGAGTGTTTGCACACATGTACAAACAGGCATGTTTAAACTATAACGTTTTTAGTGAAATCATGTTTCTCTCGAGGAGAAAACGCGTTTAAAGCCATAAAAAGATCTCGCTGTGTTTTGGCATTGACCAAGCTACCAACCACCTAAAAAATGATCAGAACTGGAGAAATTACACATTGACATTGGGTGAAATCATGTAACTCTTAAGGACGTGTTGCAGACTTGTTGAATAGATTCATTTTTCTTGTTTTGTTTGTTTTTGATGAAATTGTGCTTTTCTCGCCGAGAAAAGGCGTTTAACGCGATAAAAAGGTTTAGTGCGTTATGAATACGGGCTAGCTTACCAAAAGTACAAATGTGAACTAAATAAGGCCGGGAGTCGTTTTTATTGCTTAAAACACGATTTCTCGACCAGAATATGCTTTTTCAAAAAAGCCATGTTCCCATGGCGAGAGACTCGTTTTCTGTGAGAAAATGCATTAAAAGGAGGGATTTCATCAGAAACACTACAAATACATATTGTACTTGTCTGAAAACGCACAGAACCTTGAAATAGAAGGTTTCTCACCAAAAAACACATTGGTGAAACCCCTATCTTAAGGCTCTGAGTGTTTGCACACATGTACAAACAGGCATGTTTAAACTATAACGTTTTTAGTGAAATCATGTTTCTCTCGAGGAGAAAACGCGTTTAAAGCCATAAAAAGATCACGCTGTGTTTTGGCATTGACCAAGCTACCAACCACCTAAAAAATGATCAGAACTGGAGAAATTACACATTGACATTGGGTGAAATCATGTAACTCTTAAGGACGTGTTGCAGACTTGTTGAATACATTCATTTTTCTTGTTTTGTTTGTTTTTGATGAAATTGTGCTTTTCTCGTCGAGAAAAGGCGTTTAACGCGATAAAAAGGTTTAGTGCGTTATGAATACGGGCTAGCTTACCAAAAGTACAAATGTGAACCAAATAAGGCCGGGAGTCGTTTTTATTGCTTAAAACACGATTTCTCGACCAGAATATGCTTTTTCAAAAAAGCCATGTTCCCATGGCGTGAGACTCGTTTTCTGTGAGAAAATGCATTAAAAGGAGGGATTTCATCAGAAACACTATAAATACATATTGTACTTGTCTGAAAACGCACAGAACCTTGAAATAGAAGGTTTCTCACCAAAAAACACATTGGTGAAACCCCTATCTTAAGGCTCTGAGTGTTTGCACACATGTACAAACAGGCATGTTTAAACTATAACGTTTTTAGTGAAATCATGTTTCTCTCGAGGAGAAAACGCGTTTAAAGCCATAAAAAGATCTCGCTGTGTTTTGGCATTGACCAAGCTACCAACCACCTAAAAAATGATCAGAACTGGAGAAATTACACATTGACATTGGGTGAAATCATGTAACTCTTAAGGACGTGTTGCAGACTTGTTGAATAGATTCATTTTTCTTGTTTTGTTTGTTTTTGATGAAATTGTGCTTTTCTCGCCGAGAAAAGGCGTTTATCGCGATAAAAAGGTTTAGTGCGTTATGAATACGGGCTAGCTTACCAAAAGTACAAATGTGAACTAAATAAGGCCGGGAGTCGTTTTTATTGCTTAAAACACGATTTCTCGACCAGAATATGCTTTTTCAAAAAAGCCATGTTCCCATGGCGAGAGACTCGTTTTCTGTGAGAAAATGCATTAAAAGGAGGGATTTCATCAGAAACACTATAAATACATATTGTACTTGTCTGAAAACGCACAGAACCTTGAAATAGAAGGTTTCTCACCAAAAAACACATTGGTGAAACCCCTATCTTAAGGCTCTGAGTGTTTGCACACATGTACAAACAGGCATGTTTAAACTATAACGTTTTTAGTGAAATCATGTTTCTCTCGAGGAGAAAACGCGTTTAAAGCCATAAAAAGATCTCACTGTGTTTTGGCATTGACCAAGCTACCAACCACCTAAAAAATGATCAGAACTGGAGAAATTACACATTGACATTGGGTGAAATCATGTAACTCTTAAGGACGTGTTGCAGACTTGTTGAATAGATTCATTTTTCTTGTTTTGTTTGTTTTTGATGAAATTGTGCTTTTCTCGCCGAGAAAAGGCGTTTAACGCGATAAAAAGGTTTAGTGCGTTATGAATACGGGCTAGCTTACCAAAAGTACAAATGTGAACTAAATAAGGCCGGGAGTCGTTTTTATTGCTTAAAACACGATTTCTCGACCAGAATATGCTTTTTCAAAAAAGCCATGTTCCCATGGCGAGAGACTCGTTTTCTGTGAGAAAATGCATTAAAAGGAGGGATATCATCAGAAACACTATAAATACATATTGTACTTGTCTGAAAACGCACAGAACCTTGAAATAGAAGGTTTCTCACCAAAAAACACATTGGTGAAACCCCTATCTTAAGGCTCTGAGTGTTTGCACACATGTACAAACAGGCATGTTTAAACTATAACGTTTTTAGTGAAATCATGTTTCTCTCGAGGAGAAAACGCGTTTAAAGCCATAAAAAGATCTCGCTGTGTTTTGGCATTGACCAAGCTACCAACCACCTAAAAAATGATCAGAACTGGAGAAATTACACATTGACATTGGGTGAAATCATGTAACTCTTAAGGACGTGTTGCAGACTTGTTGAATACATTCATTTTTCTTGTTTTGTTTGTTTTTGATGAAATTGTGCTTTTCTCGCCGAGAAAAGGCGTTTAACGCGATAAAAAGGTTTAGTGCGTTATGAATACGGGCTAGCTTACCAAAAGTACAAATGTGAACTAAATAAGGCCGGGAGTCGTTTTTATTGCTTAAAACACGATTTCTCGACCAGAATATGCTTTTTCAAAAAAGCCATGTTCCCATGGCGAGAGACTCGTTTTCTGTGAGAAAATGCATTAAAAGGAGGGATTTCATCAGAAACACTATAAATACATATTGTACTTGTCTGAAAACGCACAGAACCTTGAAATAGAAGGTTTCTCACCAAAAAACACATTGGTGAAACCCCTATCTTAAGGCTCTGAGTGTTTGCACACATGTACAAACAGGCATGTTTAAACTATAACGTTTTTAGTGAAATCATGTTTCTCTCGAGGAGAAAACGCGTTTAAAGCCATAAAAAGATCTCGCTGTGTTTTGGCATTGACCAAGCTACCAACCACCTAAAAAATGATCAGAACTGGAGAAATTACACATTGACATTGGGTGAAATCATGTAACTCTTAAGGACGTGTTGCAGACTTGTTGAATAGATTCATTTTTCTTGTTTTGTTTGTTTTTGATGAAATTGTGCTTTTCTCGCCGAGAAAAGGCGTTTAACGCGATAAAAAGGTTTAGTGCGTTATGAATACGGGCTAGCTTACCAAAAGTACAAATGTGAACTAAATAAGGCCGGGAGTCGTTTTTATTGCTTAAAACACGATTTCTCGACCAGAATATGCTTTTTCAAAAAAGCCATGTTCCCATGGCGAGAGACTCGTTTGCTGTGAGAAAATGCATTAAAAGGAGGGATTTCATCAGAAACACTATAAATACATATTGTACTTGTCTGAAAACGCACAGAACCTTGAAATAGAAGGTTTCTCACCAAAAAACACATTGGTGAAACCCCTATCTTAAGGCTCTGAGTGTTTGCACACATGTACAAACAGGCATGTTTAAACTATAACGTTTTTAGTGAAATCATGTTTCTCTCGAGGAGAAAACGCGTTTAAAGCCATAAAAAGATCTCGCTGTGTTTTGGCATTGACCAAGCTACCAACCACCTAAAAAATGATCAGAACTGGAGAAATTACACATTGACATTTGGTGAAATCATGTAACTCTTAAGGACGTGTTGCAGACTTGTTGAATAAATTCATTTTTCTTGTTTTGTTTGTTTTTGATGAAATTGTGCTTTTCTCGCCGAGAAAAGGCGTTTAACGCGATAAAAAGGTTTAGTGCGTTATGAATACGGGCTAGCTTACCAAAAGTACAAATGTGAACTAAATAAGGCCGGGAGTCGTTTTTATTGCTTAAAACACGATTTGTCGACCAGAATATGCTTTTTCAAAAAAGCCATGTTCCCATGGCGAGAGACTCGTTTTCTGTGAGAAAATGCATTAAAAGGAGGGATTTCATCAGAAACACTATAAATATATATTGTACTTGTCTGAAAACGCACAGAACCTTGAAATAGAAGGTTTCTCACCAAAAAACACATTGGTGAAACCCCTATCTTAAGGCTCTGAGTGTTTGCACACATGTACAAACAGGCATGTTTAAACTATAACGTTTTTAGTGAAATCATGTTTCTCTCGAGGAGAAAACGCGTTTAAAGCCATAAAAAGATCTCACTGTGTTTTGGCATTGACCAAGCTACCAACCACCTAAAAAATGATCAGAACTGGAGAAATTACACATTGACATTGGGTGAAATCATGTAACTCTTAAGGACGTGTTGCAGACTTGTTGAATAGATTCATTTTTCTTGTTTTGTTTGTTTTTGATGAAATTGTGCTTTTCTCGCCGAGAAAAGGCGTTTAACGCGATAAAAAGGTTTAGTGCGTTATGAATACGGGCTAGCTTACCAAAAGTACAAATGTGAACTAAATAAGGCCGGGAGTCGTTTTTATTGCTTAAAACACGATTTCTCGACCAGAATATGCTTTTTCAAAAAAGCCATGTTCCCATGGCGAGAGACTCGTTTTCTGTGAGAAAATGCATTAAAAGGAGGGATATCATCAGAAACACTATAAATACATATTGTACTTGTCTGAAAACGCACAGAACCTTGAAATAGAAGGTTTCTCACCAAAAAACACATTGGTGAAACCCCTATCTTAAGGCTCTGAGTGTTTGCACACATGTACAAACAGGCATGTTTAAACTATAACGTTTTTAGTGAAATCATGTTTCTCTCGAGGAGAAAACGCGTTTAAAGCCATAAAAAGATCTCGCTGTGTTTTGGCATTGACCAAGCTACCAACCACCTAAAAAATGATCAGAACTGGAGAAATTACACATTGACATTGGGTGAAATCATGTAACTCTTAAGGACGTGTTGCAGACTTGTTGAATACATTCATTTTTCTTGTTTTGTTTGTTTTTGATGAAATTGTGCTTTTCTCGCCGAGAAAAGGCGTTTAACGCGATAAAAAGGTTTAGTGCGTTATGAATACGGGCTAGCTTACCAAAAGTACAAATGTGAACTAAATAAGGCCGGGAGTCGTTTTTATTGCTTAAAACACGATTTCTCGACCAGAATATGCTTTTTCAAAAAAGCCATGTTCCCATGGCGAGAGACTCGTTTTCTGTGAGAAAATGCATTAAAAGGAGGGATTTCATCAGAAACACTATAAATACATATTGTACTTGTCTGAAAACGCACAGAACCTTGAAATAGAAGGTTTCTCACCAAAAAACACATTGGTGAAACCCCTATCTTAAGGCTCTGAGTGTTTGCACACATGTACAAACAGGCATGTTTAAACTATAACGTTTTTAGTGAAATCATGTTTCTCTCGAGGAGAAAACGCGTTTAAAGCCATAAAAAGATCTCGCTGTGTTTTGGCATTGACCAAGCTACCAACCACCTAAAAAATGATCAGAACTGGAGAAATTACACATTGACATTGGGTGAAATCATGTAACTCTTAAGGACGTGTTGCAGACTTGTTGAATAGATTCATTTTTCTTGTTTTGTTTGTTTTTGATGAAATTGTGCTTTTCTCGCCGAGAAAAGGCGTTTAACGCGATAAAAAGGTTTAGTGCGTTATGAATACGGGCTAGCTTACCAAAAGTACAAATGTGAACTAAATAAGGCCGGGAGTCGTTTTTATTGCTTAAAACACGATTTCTCGACCAGAATATGCTTTTTCAAAAAAGCCATGTTCCCATGGCGAGAGACTCGTTTGCTGTGAGAAAATGCATTAAAAGGAGGGATTTCATCAGAAACACTATAAATACATATTGTACTTGTCTGAAAACGCACAGAACCTTGAAATAGAAGGTTTCTCACCAAAAAACACATTGGTGAAACCCCTATCTTAAGGCTCTGAGTGTTTGCACACATGTACAAACAGGCATGTTTAAACTATAACGTTTTTAGTGAAATCATGTTTCTCTCGAGGAGAAAACGCGTTTAAAGCCATAAAAAGATCTCGCTGTGTTTTGGCATTGACCAAGCTACCAACCACCTAAAAAATGATCAGAACTGGAGAAATTACACATTGACATTGGGTGAAATCATGTAACTCTTAAGGACGTGTTGCAGACTTGTTGAATACATTCATTTTTCTTGTTTTGTTTGTTTTTGATGAAATTGTGCTTTTCTCGTCGAGAAAAGGCGTTTAACGCGATAAAAAGGTTTAGTGCGTTATGAATACGGGCTAGCTTACCAAAAGTACAAATGTGAACTAAATAAGGCCGGGAGTCGTTTTTATTGCTTAAAACAAGATTTGTCGACCAGAATATGCTTTTTCAAAAAAGCCATGTTCCCATGGCGAGAGACTCGTTTTCTGTGAGAAAATGCATTAAAAGGAGGGATTTCATCAGAAACACTATAAATATATATTGTACTTGTCTGAAAACGCACAGAACCTTGAAATAGAAGGTTTCTCACCAAAAAACACATTGGTGAAACCCCTATCTTAAGGCTCTGAGTGTTTGCACACATGTACAAACAGGCATGTTTAAACTATAACGTTTTTAGTGAAATCATGTTTCTCTCGAGGAGAAAACGCGTTTAAAGCCATAAAAAGATCTCACTGTGTTTTGGCATTGACCAAGCTACCAACCACCTAAAAAATGATCAGAACTGGAGAAATTACACATTGACATTGGGTGAAATCATGTAACTCTTAAGGACGTGTTGCAGACTTGTTGAATAGATTCATTTTTCTTGTTTTGTTTGTTTTTGATGAAATTGTGCTTTTCTCGCCGAGAAAAGGCGTTTAACGCGATAAAAAGGTTTAGTGCGTTATGAATACGGGCTAGCTTACCAAAAGTACAAATGTGAACTAAATAAGGCCGGGAGTCGTTTTTATTGCTTAAAACACGATTTCTCGACCAGAATATGCTTTTTCAAAAAAGCCATGTTCCCATGGCGAGAGACTCGTTTTCTGTGAGAAAATGCATTAAAAGGAGGGATTTCATGAGAAACACTATAAATACATATTGTACTTGTCTGAAAACGCACAGAACCTTGAAATAGAAGGTTTCTCACCAAAAAACACATTGGTGAAACCCCTATCTTAAGGCTCTGAGTGTTTGCACACATGTACAAACAGGCATGTTTAAACTATAACGTTTTTAGTGAAATCATGTTTCTCTCGAGGAGAAAACGCGTTTAAAGCCATAAAAAGATCTCGCTGTGTTTTGGCATTGACCAAGCTACCAACCACCTAAAAAATGATCAGAACTGGAGAAATTACACATTGACATTGGGTGAAATCATGTAACTCTTAAGGACGTGTTGCAGACTTGTTGAATAAATTCATTTTTCTTGTTTTGTTTGTTTTTGATGAAATTGTGCTTTTCTCGCCGAGAAAAGGCGTTTAACGCGATAAAAAGGTTTAGTGCGTTATGAATACGGGCTAGCTTACCAAAAGTACAAATGTGAACTAAATAAGGCCGGGAGTCGTTTTTATTGCTTAAAACACGATTTGTCGACCAGAATATGCTTTTTCAAAAAAGCCATGTTCCCATGGCGAGAGACTCGTTTTCTGTGAGAAAATGCATTAAAAGGAGGGATTTCATCAGAAACACTATAAATACATATTGTACTTGTCTGAAAACGCACAGAACCTTGAAATAGAAGGTTTCTCACCAAAAAACACATTGGTGAAACCCCTATCTTAAGGCTCTGAGTGTTTGCACACATGTACAAACAGGCATGTTTAAACTATAACGTTTTTAGTGAAATCATGTTTCTCTCGAGGAGAAAACGCGTTTAAAGCCATAAAAAGATCTCACTGTGTTTTGGCATTGACCAAGCTACCAACCACCTAAAAAATGATCAGAACTGGAGAAATTACACATTGACATTGGGTGAAATCATGTAACTCTTAAGGACGTGTTGCAGACTTGTTGAATACATTCATTTTTCTTGTTTTGTTTGTTTTTGATGAAATTGTGCTTTTCTCGCCGAGAAAAGGCGTTTAACGCGATAAAAAGGTTTAGTGCGTTATGAATACGGGCTAGCTTACCAAAAGTACAAATGTGAACTAAATAAGGCCGGGAGTCGTTTTTATTGCTTAAAACACGATTTCTCGACCAGAATATGCTTTTTCAAAAAAGCCATGTTCCCATGGCGAGAGACTCGTTTTCTGTGAGAAAATGCATTAAAAGGAGGGATTTAATCAGAAACACTATAAATACATATTGTACTTGTCTGAAAACGCACAGAACCTTGAAATAGAAGGTTTCTCACCAAAAAACACATTGGTGAAACCCCTATCTTAAGGCTCTGAGTGTTTGCACACATGTACAAACAGGCATGTTTAAACTATAACGTTTTTAGTGAAATCATGTTTCTCTCGAGGAGAAAACGCGTTTAAAGCCGTAAAAAGATCTCGCTGTGTTTTGGCATTGACCAAGCTGCCAACCACCTAAAAAATGATCAGAACTGGAGAAATTACACATTGACATTGGGTGAAATCATGTAACTCTTAAGGACGTGTTGCAGACTTGTTGAATACATTCATTTTTCTTGTTTTGTTTGTTTTTGATGAAATTGTGCTTTTCTCGTCGAGAAAAGGCGTTTAACGCGGTAAAAAGGTTTAGTGCGTTATGAATACGGGCTAGCTTACCAAAAGTACAAATGTGAACTAAATAAGGCCGGGAGTCGTTTTTATTGCTTAAAACACGATTTCTCGACCAGAATATGCTTTTTCAAAAAAGCCATGTTCCCATGGCGAGAGACTCGTTTTCTGTGAGAAAATGCATTAAAAGGAGGGATTTCATCAGAAACACTATAAATACATATTGTACTTGTCTGAAAACGCACAAAACCTTGAAATAGAAGGTTTCTCACCAAAAAACACATTGGTGAAACCCCTATCTTAAGGCTCTGAGTGTTTGCACACATGTACAAACAGGCATGTTTAAACTATAACGTTTTTAGTGAAATCATGTTTCTCTCGAGGAGAAAACGCGTTTAAAGCCATAAAAAGATCTCGCTGTGTTTTGGCATTGACCAAGCTACCAACCACCTAAAAAATGATCAGAACTGGAGAAATTACACATTGACATTGGGTGAAATCATGTAACTCTTAAGGACGTGTTGCAGACTTGTTGAATAGATTCATTTTTCTTGTTTTGTTTGTTTTTGATGAAATTGTGCTTTTCTCGCCGAGAAAAGGCGTTTAACGCGATAAAAAGGTTTAGTGCGTTATGAATACGGGCTAGCTTACCAAAAGTACAAATGTGAACTAAATAAGGCCGGGAGTCGTTTTTATTGCTTAAAACACGATTTCTCGACCAGAATATGCTTTTTCAAAAAAGCCATGTTCCCATGGCGAGAGACTCGTTTTCTGTGAGAAAATGCATTAAAAGGAGGGATTTCATCAGAAACACTACAAATACATATTGTACTTGTCTGAAAACGCACAGAACCTTGAAATAGAAGGTTTCTCACCAAAAAACACATTGGTGAAACCCCTATCTTAAGGCTCTGAGTGTTTGCACACATGTACAAACAGGCATGTTTAAACTATAACGTTTTTAGTGAAATCATGTTTCTCTCGAGGAGAAAACGCGTTTAAAGCCATAAAAAGATCTCGCTGTGTTTTGGCATTGACCAAGCTACCAACCACCTAAAAAATGATCAGAACTGGAGAAATTACACATTGACATTGGGTGAAATCATGTAACTCTTAAGGACGTGTTGCAGACTTGTTGAATAGATTCATTTTTCTTGTTTTGTTTGTTTTTGATGAAATTGTGCTTTTCTCGCCGAGAAAAGGCGTTTAACGCGATAAAAAGGTTTAGTGCGTTATGAATACGGGCTAGCTTACCAAAAGTACAAATGTGAACTAAATAAGGCCGGGAGTCGTTTTTATTGCTTAAAACACGATTTCTCGACCAGAATATGCTTTTTCAAAAAAGCCATGTTCCCATGGCGAGAGACTCGTTTTCTGTGAGAAAATGCATTAAAAGGAGGGATTTCATCAGAAACACTATAAATACATATTGTACTTGTCTGAAAACGCACAGAACCTTGAAATAGAAGGTTTCTCACCAAAAAACACATTGGTGAAACCCCTATCTTAAGGCTCTGAGTGTTTGCACACATGTACAAACAGGCATGTTTAAACTATAACGTTTTTAGTGAAATCATGTTTCTCTCGAGGAGAAAACGCGTTTAAAGCCATAAAAAGATCTCGCTGTGTTTTGGCATTGACCAAGCTACCAACCACCTAAAAAATGATCAGAACTGGAGAAATTACACATTGACATTGGGTGAAATCATGTAACTCTGAAGGACGTGTTGCAGACTTGTTGAATACATTCATTTTTCTTGTTTTGTTTGTTTTTGATGAAATTGTGCTTTTCTCGCCGAGAAAAGGCGTTTAACGCGATAAAAAGGTTTAGTGCGTTATGAATACGGGCTAGCTTACCAAAAGTACAAATGTGAACTAAATAAGGCCGGGAGTCGTTTTTATTGCTTAAAACACGATTTCTCGACCAGAATATGCTTTTTCAAAAAAGCCATGTTCCCATGGCGAGAGACTCGTTTTCTGTGGGAAAATGCATTAAAAGGAGGGATATCATCAGAAACACTATAAATATATATTGTACTTGTCTGAAAACGCACAGAACCTTGAAATAGAAGGTTTCTCACCAAAAAACACATTGGTGAAACCCCTATCTTAAGGCTCTGAGTGTTTGCACACATGTACAAACAGGCATGTTTAAACTATAACGTTTTTAGTGAAATCATGTTTCTCTCGAGGAGAAAACGCGTTTAAAGCCATAAAAAGATCTCACTGTGTTTTGGCATTGACCAAGCTACCAACCACCTAAAAAATGATCAGAACTGGAGAAATTACACATTGACATTGGGTGAAATCATGTAACTCTTAAGGACGTGTTGCAGACTTGTTGAATACATTCATTTTTCTTGTTTTGTTTGTTTTTGATGGAATTGTGCTTTTCTCGCCGAGAAAAGGCGTTTAACGCGATAAAAAGGTTTAGTGCGTTATGAATACGGGCTAGCTTACCAAAAGTACAAATGTGAACTAAATAAGGCCGGGAGTCGTTTTTATTGCTTAAAACACGATTTCTCGACCAGAATATGCTTTTTCAAAAAAGCCATGTTCCCATGGCGAGAGACTCGTTTTCTGTGAGAAAATGCATTAAAAGGAGGGATTTCATCAGAAACACTATAAATACATATTGTACTTGTCTGAAAACGCACAGAACCTTGAAATAGAAGGTTTCTCACCAAAAAACACATTGGTGAAACCCCTATCTTAAGGCTCTGAGTGTTTGCACACATGTACAAACAGGCATGTTTAAACTATAACGTTTTTAGTGAAATCATGTTTCTCTCGAGGAGAAAACGCGTTTAAAGCCATAAAAAGATCTCGCTGTGTTTTGGCATTGACCAAGCTACCAACCACCTAAAAAATGATCAGAACTGGAGAAATTACACATTGACATTGGGTGAAATCATGTAACTCTTAAGGACGTGTTGCAGACTTGTTGAATAGATTCATTTTTCTTGTTTTGTTTGTTTTTGATGAAATTGTGCTTTTCTCGCCGAGAAAAGGCGTTTAACGCGATAAAAAGGTTTAGTGCGTTATGAATACGGGCTAGCTTACCAAAAGTACAAATGTGAACTAAATAAGGCCGGGAGTCGTTTTTATTGCTTAAAACACGATTTCTCGACCAGAATATGCTTTTTCAAAAAAGCCATGTTCCCATGGCGAGAGACTCGTTTTCTGTGGGAAAATGCATTAAAAGGAGGGATATCATCAGAAACACTATAAATATATATTGTACTTGTCTGAAAACGCACAGAACCTTGAAATAGAAGGTTTCTCACCAAAAAACACATTGGTGAAACCCCTATCTTAAGGCTCTGAGTGTTTGCACACATGTACAAACAGGCATGTTTAAACTATAACGTTTTTAGTGAAATCATGTTTCTCTCGAGGAGAAAACGCGTTTAAAGCCATAAAAAGATCTCACTGTGTTTTGGCATTGACCAAGCTACCAACCACCTAAAAAATGATCAGAACTGGAGAAATTACACATTGACATTGGGTGAAATCATGTAACTCTTAAGGACGTGTTGCAGACTTGTTGAATACATTCATTTTTCTTGTTTTGTTTGTTTTTGATGAAATTGTGCTTTTCTCGTCGAGAAAAGGCGTTTAACGCGATAAAAAGGTTTAGTGCGTTATGAATACGGGCTAGCTTACCAAAAGTACAAATGTGAACTAAATAAGGCCGGGAGTCGTTTTTATTGCTTAAAACACGATTTGTCGACCAGAATATGCTTTTTCAAAAAAGCCATGTTCCCATGGCGAGAGACTCGTTTTCTGTGAGAAAATGCATTAAAAGGAGGGATTTCATCAGAAACACTATAAATACATATTGTACTTGTCTGAAAACGCACAGAACCTTGAAATAGAAGGTTTCTCACCAAAAAACACATTGTTGAAACCCCTATCTTAAGGCTCTGAGTGTTTGCACACATGTACAAACAGGCATGTTTAAACTATAACGTTTTTAGTGAAATCATGTTTCTCTCGAGGAGAAAACGCGTTTAAAGCCATAAAAAGATCTCGCTGTGTTTTGGCATTGACCAAGCTACCAACCACCTAAAAAATGATCAGAACTGGAGAAATTACACATTGACATTGGGTGAAATCATGTAACTCTTAAGGACGTGTTGCAGACTTGTTGAATAGATTCATTTTTCTTGTTTTGTTTGTTTTTGATGAAATTGTGCTTTTCTCGCCGAGAAAAGGCGTTTAACGCGATAAAAAGGTTTAGTGCGTTATGAATACGGGCTAGCTTACCAAAAGTACAAATGTGAACTAAATAAGGCCGGGAGTCGTTTTTATTGCTTAAAACACGATTTGTCGACCAGAATATGCTTTTTCAAAAAAGCCATGTTCCCATGGCGAGAGACTCGTTTTCTGTGAGAAAATGCATTAAAAGGAGGGATTTCATCAGAAACACTATAAATACATATTGTACTTGTCTGAAAACGCACAGAACCTTGAAATAGAAGGTTTCTCACCAAAAAACACATTGGTGAAACCCCTATCTTAAGGCTCTGAGTGTTTGCACACATGTACAAACAGGCATGTTTAAACTATAACGTTTTTAGTGAAATCATGTTTCTCTCGAGGAGAAAACGCGTTTAAAGCCATAAAAAGATCTCGCTGTGTTTTGGCATTGACCAAGCTACCAACCACCTAAAAAATGATCAGAACTGGAGAAATTACACATTGACATTGGGTGAAATCATGTAACTCTGAAGGACGTGTTGCAGACTTGTTGAATACATTCATTTTTCTTGTTTTGTTTGTTTTTGATGAAATTGTGCTTTTCTCGCCGAGAAAAGGCGTTTAACGCGATAAAAAGGTTTAGTGCGTTATGAATACGGGCTAGCTTACCAAAAGTACAAATGTGAACTAAATAAGGCCGGGAGTCGTTTTTATTGCTTAAAACACGATTTCTCGACCAGAATATGCTTTTTCAAAAAAGCCATGTTCCCATGGCGAGAGACTCGTTTTCTGTGGGAAAATGCATTAAAAGGAGGGATATCATCAGAAACACTATAAATATATATTGTACTTGTCTGAAAACGCACAGAACCTTGAAATAGAAGGTTTCTCACCAAAAAACACATTGGTGAAACCCCTATCTTAAGGCTCTGAGTGTTTGCACACATGTACAAACAGGCATGTTTAAACTATAACGTTTTTAGTGAAATCATGTTTCTCTCGAGGAGAAAACGCGTTTAAAGCCATAAAAAGATCTCACTGTGTTTTGGCATTGACCAAGCTACCAACCACCTAAAAAATGATCAGAACTGGAGAAATTACACATTGACATTGGGTGAAATCATGTAACTCTTAAGGACGTGTTGCAGACTTGTTGAATACATTCATTTTTCTTGTTTTGTTTGTTTTTGATGGAATTGTGCTTTTCTCGCCGAGAAAAGGCGTTTAACGCGATAAAAAGGTTTAGTGCGTTATGAATACGGGCTAGCTTACCAAAAGTACAAATGTGAACTAAATAAGGCCGGGAGTCGTTTTTATTGCTTAAAACACGATTTCTCGACCAGAATATGCTTTTTCAAAAAAGCCATGTTCCCATGGCGAGAGACTCGTTTTCTGTGAGAAAATGCATTAAAAGGAGGGATTTCATCAGAAACACTATAAATACATATTGTACTTGTCTGAAAACGCACAGAACCTTGAAATAGAAGGTTTCTCACCAAAAAACACATTGGTGAAACCCCTATCTTAAGGCTCTGAGTGTTTGCACACATGTACAAACAGGCATGTTTAAACTATAACGTTTTTAGTGAAATCATGTTTCTCTCGAGGAGAAAACGCGTTTAAAGCCATAAAAAGATCTCGCTGTGTTTTGGCATTGACCAAGCTACCAACCACCTAAAAAATGATCAGAACTGGAGAAATTACACATTGACATTGGGTGAAATCATGTAACTCTTAAGGACGTGTTGCAGACTTGTTGAATAGATTCATTTTTCTTGTTTTGTTTGTTTTTGATGAAATTGTGCTTTTCTCGCCGAGAAAAGGCGTTTAACGCGATAAAAAGGTTTAGTGCGTTATGAATACGGGCTAGCTTACCAAAAGTACAAATGTGAACTAAATAAGGCCGGGAGTCGTTTTTATTGCTTAAAACACGATTTCTCGACCAGAATATGCTTTTTCAAAAAAGCCATGTTCCCATGGCGAGAGACTCGTTTTCTGTGGGAAAATGCATTAAAAGGAGGGATATCATCAGAAACACTATAAATATATATTGTACTTGTCTGAAAACGCACAGAACCTTGAAATAGAAGGTTTCTCACCAAAAAACACATTGGTGAAACCCCTATCTTAAGGCTCTGAGTGTTTGCACACATGTACAAACAGGCATGTTTAAACTATAACGTTTTTAGTGAAATCATGTTTCTCTCGAGGAGAAAACGCGTTTAAAGCCATAAAAAGATCTCACTGTGTTTTGGCATTGACCAAGCTACCAACCACCTAAAAAATGATCAGAACTGGAGAAATTACACATTGACATTGGGTGAAATCATGTAACTCTTAAGGACGTGTTGCAGACTTGTTGAATACATTCATTTTTCTTGTTTTGTTTGTTTTTGATGAAATTGTGCTTTTCTCGTCGAGAAAAGGCGTTTAACGCGATAAAAAGGTTTAGTGCGTTATGAATACGGGCTAGCTTACCAAAAGTACAAATGTGAACTAAATAAGGCCGGGAGTCGTTTTTATTGCTTAAAACACGATTTGTCGACCAGAATATGCTTTTTCAAAAAAGCCATGTTCCCATGGCGAGAGACTCGTTTTCTGTGAGAAAATGCATTAAAAGGAGGGATTTCATCAGAAACACTATAAATACATATTGTACTTGTCTGAAAACGCACAGAACCTTGAAATAGAAGGTTTCTCACCAAAAAACACATTGTTGAAACCCCTATCTTAAGGCTCTGAGTGTTTGCACACATGTACAAACAGGCATGTTTAAACTATAACGTTTTTAGTGAAATCATGTTTCTCTCGAGGAGAAAACGCGTTTAAAGCCATAAAAAGATCTCGCTGTGTTTTGGCATTGACCAAGCTACCAACCACCTAAAAAATGATCAGAACTGGAGAAATTACACATTGACATTGGGTGAAATCATGTAACTCTTAAGGACGTGTTGCAGACTTGTTGAATAGATTCATTTTTCTTGTTTTGTTTGTTTTTGATGAAATTGTGCTTTTCTCGCCGAGAAAAGGCGTTTAACGCGATAAAAAGGTTTAGTGCGTTATGAATACGGGCTAGCTTACCAAAAGTACAAATGTGAACTAAATAAGGCCGGGAGTCGTTTTTATTGCTTAAAACACGATTTGTCGACCAGAATATGCTTTTTCAAAAAAGCCATGTTCCCATGGCGAGAGACTCGTTTTCTGTGAGAAAATGCATTAAAAGGAGGGATTTCATCAGAAACACTATAAATACATATTGTACTTGTCTGAAAACGCACAGAACCTTGAAATAGAAGGTTTCTCACCAAAAAACACATTGGTGAAACCCCTATCTTAAGGCTCTGAGTGTTTGCACACATGTACAAACAGGCATGTTTAAACTATAACGTTTTTAGTGAAATCATGTTTCTCTCGAGGAGAAAACGCGTTTAAAGCCATAAAAAGATCTCGCTGTGTTTTGGCATTGACCAAGCTACCAACCACCTAAAAAATGATCAGAACTGGAGAAATTACACATTGACATTGGGTGAAATCATGTAACTCTTAAGGACGTGTTGCAGACTTGTTGAATAGATTCATTTTTCTTGTTTTGTTTGTTTTTGATGAAATTGTGCTTTTCTCGCCGAGAAAAGGCGTTTAACGCGATAAAAAGGTTTAGTGCGTTATGAATACGGGCTAGCTTACCAAAAGTACAAATGTGAACTAAATAAGGCCGGGAGTCGTTTTTATTGCTTAAAACACGATTTGTCGACCAGAATATGCTTTTTCAAAAAAGCCATGTTCCCATGGCGAGAGACTCGTTTTCTGTGAGAAAATGCATTAAAAGGAGGGATTTCATCAGAAACACTATAAATATATATTGTACTTGTCTGAAAACGCACAGAACCTTGAAATAGAAGGTTTCTCACCAAAAAACACATTGGTGAAACCCCTATCTTAAGGCTCTGAGTGTTTGCACACATGTACAAACAGGCATGTTTAAACTATAACGTTTTTAGTGAAATCATGTTTCTCTCGAGGAGAAAACGCGTTTAAAGCCATAAAAAGATCTCACTGTGTTTTGGCATTGACCAAGCTACCAACCACCTAAAAAATGATCAGAACTGGAGAAATTACACATTGACATTGGGTGAAATCATGTAACTCTTAAGGACGTGTTGCAGACTTGTTGAATAGATTCATTTTTCTTGTTTTGTTTGTTTTTGATGAAATTGTGCTTTTCTCGCCGAGAAAAGGCGTTTAACGCGATAAAAAGGTTTAGTGCGTTATGAATACGGGCTAGCTTACCAAAAGTACAAATGTGAACTAAATAAGGCCGGGAGTCGTTTTTATTGCTTAAAACACGATTTGTCGACCAGAATATGCTTTTTCAAAAAAGCCATGTTCCCATGGCGAGAGACTCGTTTTCTGTGAGAAAATGCATTAAAAGGAGGGATTTCATCAGAAACACTATAAATACATATTGTACTTGTCTGAAAACGCACAGAACCTTGAAATAGAAGGTTTCTCACCAAAAAACACATTGGTGAAACCCCTATCTTAAGGCTCTGAGTGTTTGCACACATGTACAAACAGGCATGTTTAAACTATAACGTTTTTAGTGAAATCATGTTTCTCTCGAGGAGAAAACGCGTTTAAAGCCATAAAAAGATCTCGCTGTGTTTTGGCATTGACCAAGCTACCAACCACCTAAAAAATGATCAGAACTGGAGAAATTACACATTGACATTGGGTGAAATCATGTAACTCTTAAGGACGTGTTGCAGACTTGTTGAATACATTCATTTTTCTTGTTTTGTTTGTTTTTGATGAAATTGTGCTTTTCTCGCCGAGAAAAGGCGTTTAACGCGATAAAAAGGTTTAGTGCGTTATGAATACGGGCTAGCTTACCAAAAGTACAAATGTGAACTAAATAAGGCCGGGAGTCGTTTTTATTGCTTAAAACACGATTTCTCGACCAGAATATGCTTTTTCAAAAAAGCCATGTTCCCATGGCGAGAGACTCGTTTTCTGTGAGAAAATGCATTAAAAGGAGGGATTTCATCAGAAACACTATAAATACATATTGTACTTGTCTGAAAACGCACAAAACCTTGAAATAGAAGGTTTCTCACCAAAAAACACATTGGTGAAACCCCTATCTTAAGGCTCTGAGTGTTTGCACACATGTACAAACAGGCATGTTTAAACTATAACGTTTTTAGTGAAATCATGTTTCTCTCGAGGAGAAAACGCGTTTAAAGCCATAAAAAGATCTCGCTGTGTTTTGGCATTGACCAAGCTACCAACCACCTAAAAAATGATCAGAACTGGAGAAATTACACATTGACATTGGGTGAAATCATGTAACTCTTAAGGACGTGTTGCAGACTTGTTGAATACATTCATTTTTCTTGTTTTGTTTGTTTTTGATGAAATTGTGCTTTTCTCGCCGAGAAAAGGCGTTTAACGCGATAAAAAGGTTTAGTGCGTTATGAATACGGGCTAGCTTACCAAAAGTACAAATGTGAACTAAATAAGGCCGGGAGTCGTTTTTATTGCTTAAAACACGATTTCTCGACCAGAATATGCTTTTTCAAAAAAGCCATGTTCCCATGGCGAGAGACTCGTTTTCTGTGAGAAAATGCATTAAAAGGAGGGATTTCATCAGAAACACTACAAATACATATTGTACTTGTCTGAAAACGCACAGAACCTTGAAATAGAAGGTTTCTCACCAAAAAACACATTGGTGAAACCCCTATCTTAAGGCTCTGAGTGTTTGCACACATGTACAAACAGGCATGTTTAAACTATAACGTTTTTAGTGAAATCATGTTTCTCTCGAGGAGAAAACGCGTTTAAAGCCATAAAAAGATCACGCTGTGTTTTGGCATTGACCAAGCTACCAACCACCTAAAAAATGATCAGAACTGGAGAAATTACACATTGACATTGGGTGAAATCATGTAACTCTTAAGGACGTGTTGCAGACTTGTTGAATACATTCATTTTTCTTGTTTTGTTTGTTTTTGATGAAATTGTGCTTTTCTCGTCGAGAAAAGGCGTTTAACGCGATAAAAAGGTTTAGTGCGTTATGAATACGGGCTAGCTTACCAAAAGTACAAATGTGAACTAAATAAGGCCGGGAGTCGTTTTTATTGCTTAAAACACGATTTCTCGACCAGAATATGCTTTTTCAAAAAAGCCATGTTCCCATGGCGAGAGACTCGTTTTCTGTGAGAAAATGCATTAAAAGGAGGGATTTCATCAGAAACACTACAAATACATATTGTACTTGTCTGAAAACGCACAGAACCTTGAAATAGAAGGTTTCTCACCAAAAAACACATTGGTGAAACCCCTATCTTAAGGCTCTGAGTGTTTGCACACATGTACAAACAGGCATGTTTAAACTATAACGTTTTTAGTGAAATCATGTTTCTCTCGAGGAGAAAACGCGTTTAAAGCCATAAAAAGATCACGCTGTGTTTTGGCATTGACCAAGCTACCAACCACCTAAAAAATGATCAGAACTGGAGAAATTACACATTGACATTGGGTGAAATCATGTAACTCTTAAGGACGTGTTGCAGACTTGTTGAATACATTCATTTTTCTTGTTTTGTTTGTTTTTGATGAAATTGTGCTTTTCTCGTCGAGAAAAGGCGTTTAACGCGATAAAAAGGTTTAGTGCGTTATGAATACGGGCTAGCTTACCAAAAGTACAAATGTGAACCAAATAAAGCCGGGAGTCGTTTTTATTGCTTAAAACACGATTTCTCGACCAGAATATGCTTTTTCAAAAAAGCCATGTTCCCATGGCGTGAGACTCGTTTTCTGTGAGAAAATGCATTAAAAGGAGGGATTTCATCAGAAACACTATAAATACATATTGTACTTGTCTGAAAACGCACAGAACCTTGAAATAGAAGGTTTCTCACCAAAAAACACATTGGTGAAACCCCTATCTTAAGGCTCTGAGTGTTTGCACACATGTACAAACAGGCATGTTTAAACTATAACGTTTTTAGTGAAATCATGTTTCTCTCGAGGAGAAAACGCGTTTAAAGCCATAAAAAGATCTCGCTGTGTTTTGGCATTGACCAAGCTACCAACCACCTAAAAAATGATCAGAACTGGAGAAATTACACATTGACATTGGGTGAAATCATGTAACTCTTAAGGACGTGTTGCAGACTTGTTGAATAGATTCATTTTTCTTGTTTTGTTTGTTTTTGATGAAATTGTGCTTTTCTCGCCGAGAAAAGGCGTTTAACGCGATAAAAAGGTTTAGTGCGTTATGAATACGGGCTAGCTTACCAAAAGTACAAATGTGAACTAAATAAGGCCGGGAGTCGTTTTTATTGCTTAAAACACGATTTCTCGACCAGAATATGCTTTTTCAAAAAAGCCATGTTCCCATGGCGAGAGACTCGTTTTCTGTGAGAAAATGCATTAAAAGGAGGGATTTCATCAGAAACACTATAAATACATATTGTACTTGTCTGAAAACGCACAGAACCTTGAAATAGAAGGTTTCTCACCAAAAAACACATTGGTGAAACCCCTATCTTAAGGCTCTGAGTGTTTGCACACATGTACAAACAGGCATGTTTAAACTATAACGTTTTTAGTGAAATCATGTTTCTCTCGAGGAGAAAACGCGTTTAAAGCCATAAAAAGATCTCACTGTGTTTTGGCATTGACCAAGCTACCAACCACCTAAAAAATGATCAGAACTGGAGAAATTACACATTGACATTGGGTGAAATCATGTAACTCTTAAGGACGTGTTGCAGACTTGTTGAATAGATTCATTTTTCTTGTTTTGTTTGTTTTTGATGAAATTGTGCTTTTCTCGCCGAGAAAAGGCGTTTAACGCGATAAAAAGGTTTAGTGCGTTATGAATACGGGCTAGCTTACCAAAAGTACAAATGTGAACTAAATAAGGCCGGGAGTCGTTTTTATTGCTTAAAACACGATTTGTCGACCAGAATATGCTTTTTCAAAAAAGCCATGTTCCCATGGCGAGAGACTCGTTTTCTGTGAGAAAATGCATTAAAAGGAGGGATTTCATCAGAAACACTATAAATACATATTGTACTTGTCTGAAAACGCACAGAACCTTGAAATAGAAGGTTTCTCACCAAAAAACACATTGGTGAAACCCCTATCTTAAGGCTCTGAGTGTTTGCACACATGTACAAACAGGCATGTTTAAACTATAACGTTTTTAGTGAAATCATGTTTCTCTCGAGGAGAAAACGCGTTTAAAGCCATAAAAAGATCTCGCTTTGTTTTGGCATTGACCAAGCTACCAACCACCTAAAAAATGATCAGAACTGGAGAAATTACACATTGACATTGGGTGAAATCATGTAACTCTTAAGGACGTGTTGCAGACTTGTTGAATACATTCATTTTTCTTGTTTTGTTTGTTTTTGATGAAATTGTGCTTTTCTCGCCGAGAAAAGGCGTTTAACGCGATAAAAAGGTTTAGTGCGTTATGAATACGGGCTAGCTTACCAAAAGTACAAATGTGAACTAAATAAGGCCGGGAGTCGTTTTTATTGCTTAAAACACGATTTCTCGACCAGAATATGCTTTTTCAAAAAAGCCATGTTCCCATGGCGAGAGACTCGTTTTCTGTGAGAAAATGCATTAAAAGGAGGGATTTCATCAGAAACACTATAAATACATATTGTACTTGTCTGAAAACGCACAGAACCTTGAAATAGAAGGTTTCTCACCAAAAAACACATTGGTGAAACCCCTATCTTAAGGCTCTGAGTGTTTGCACACATGTACAAACAGGCATGTTTAAACTATAACGTTTTTAGTGAAATCATGTTTCTCTCGAGGAGAAAACGCGTTTAAAGCCATAAAAAGATCACGCTGTGTTTTGGCATTGACCAAGCTACCAACCACCTAAAAAATGATCAGAACTGGAGAAATTACACATTGACATTGGGTGAAATCATGTAACTCTTAAGGACGTGTTGCAGACTTGTTGAATACATTCATTTTTCTTGTTTTGTTTGTTTTTGATGAAATTGTGCTTTTCTCGCCGAGAAAAGGCGTTTAACGCGATAAAAAGGTTTAGTGCGTTATGAATACGGGCTAGCTTACCAAAAGTACAAATGTGAACCAAATAAGGCCGGGAGTCGTTTTTATTGCTTAAAACACGATTTCTCGACCAGAATATGCTTTTTCAAAAAAGCCATGTTCCCATGGCGAGAGACTCGTTTTCTGTGAGAAAATGCATTAAAAGGAGGGATTTCATCAGAAACACTATAAATACATATTGTACTTGTCTGAAAACGCACAGAACCTTGAAATAGAAGGTTTCTCACCAAAAAACACATTGGTGAAACCCCTATCTTAAGGCTCTGAGTGTTTGCACACATGTACAAACAGGCATGTTTAAACTATAACGTTTTTAGTGAAATCATGTTTCTCTCGAGGAGAAAACGCGTTTAAAGCCATAAAAAGATCTCGCTGTGTTTTGGCATTGACCAAGCTACCAACCACCTAAAAAATGATCAGAACTGGAGAAATTACACATTGACATTGGGTGAAATCATGTAACTCTTAAGGACGTGTTGCAGACTTGTTGAATACATTCATTTTTCTTGTTTTGTTTGTTTTTGATGAAATTGTGCTTTTCTCGTCGAGAAAAGGCGTTTAACGCGATAAAAAGGTTTAGTGCGTTATGAATACGGGCTAGCTTACCAAAAGTACAAATGTGAACTAAATAAGGCCGGGAGTCGTTTTTATTGCTTAAAACACGATTTCTCGACCAGAATATGCTTTTTCAAAAAAGCCATGTTCCCATGGCGAGAGACTCGTTTTCTGTGAGAAAATGCATTAAAAGGAGGGATTTCATCAGAAACACTATAAATACATATTGTACTTGTCTGAAAACGCACAGAACCTTGAAATAGAAGGTTTCTCACCAAAAAACACATTGGTGAAACCCCTATCTTAAGGCTCTGAGTGTTTGCACACATGTACAAACAGGCATGTTTAAACTATAACGTTTTTAGTGAAATCATGTTTCTCTCGAGGAGAAAACGCGTTTAAAGCCATAAAAAGATCTCGCTGTGTTTTGGCATTGACCAAGCTACCAACCACCTAAAAAATGATCAGAACTGGAGAAATTACACATTGACATTGGGTGAAATCATGTAACTCTTAAGGACGTGTTGCAGACTTGTTGAATAGATTCATTTTTCTTGTTTTGTTTGTTTTTGATGAAATTGTGCTTTTCTCGCCGAGAAAAGGCGTTTAACGCGATAAAAAGGTTTAGTGCGTTATGAATACGGGCTAGCTTACCAAAAGTACAAATGTGAACTAAATAAGGCCGGGAGTCGTTTTTATTGCTTAAAACACGATTTCTCGACCAGAATATGCTTTTTCAAAAAAGCCATGTTCCCATGGCGAGAGACTCGTTTGCTGTGAGAAAATGCATTAAAAGGAGGGATTTCATCAGAAACACTATAAATACATATTGTACTTGTCTGAAAACGCACAGAACCTTGAAATAGAAGGTTTCTCACCAAAAAACACATTGGTGAAACCCCTATCTTAAGGCTCTGAGTGTTTGCACACATGTACAAACAGGCATGTTTAAACTATAACGTTTTTAGTGAAATCATGTTTCTCTCGAGGAGAAAACGCGTTTAAAGCCATAAAAAGATCTCGCTGTGTTTTGGCATTGACCAAGCTACCAACCACCTAAAAAATGATCAGAACTGGAGAAATTACACATTGACATTGGGTGAAATCATGTAACTCTTAAGGACGTGTTGCAGACTTGTTGAATAAATTCATTTTTCTTGTTTTGTTTGTTTTTGATGAAATTGTGCTTTTCTCGCCGAGAAAAGGCGTTTAACGCGATAAAAAGGTTTAGTGCGTTATGAATACGGGCTAGCTTACCAAAAGTACAAATGTGAACTAAATAAGGCCGGGAGTCGTTTTTATTGCTTAAAACACGATTTGTCGACCAGAATATGCTTTTTCAAAAAAGCCATGTTCCCATGGCGAGAGACTCGTTTTCTGTGAGAAAATGCTTTAAAAGGAGGGATTTCATCAGAAACACTATAAATATATATTGTACTTGTCTGAAAACGCACAGAACCTTGAAATAGAAGGTTTCTCACCAAAAAACACATTGGTGAAACCCCTATCTTAAGGCTCTGAGTGTTTGCACACATGTACAAACAGGCATGTTTAAACTATAACGTTTTTAGTGAAATCATGTTTCTCTCGAGGAGAAAACGCGTTTAAAGCCATAAAAAGATCTCACTGTGTTTTGGCATTGACCAAGCTACCAACCACCTAAAAAATGATCAGAACTGGAGAAATTACACATTGACATTGGGTGAAATCATGTAACTCTTAAGGACGTGTTGCAGACTTGTTGAATAGATTCATTTTTCTTGTTTTGTTTGTTTTTGATGAAATTGTGCTTTTCTCGCCGAGAAAAGGCGTTTAACGCGATAAAAAGGTTTAGTGCGTTATGAATACGGGCTAGCTTACCAAAAGTACAAATGTGAACTAAATAAGGCCGGGAGTCGTTTTTATTGCTTAAAACACGATTTCTCGACCAGAATATGCTTTTTCAAAAAAGCCATGTTCCCATGGCGAGAGACTCGTTTTCTGTGAGAAAATGCATTAAAAGGAGGGATTTCATCAGAAACACTATAAATACATATTGTACTTGTCTGAAAACGCACAGAACCTTGAAATAGAAGGTTTCTCACCAAAAAACACATTGGTGAAACCCCTATCTTAAGGCTCTGAGTGTTTGCACACATGTACAAACAGGCATGTTTAAACTATAACGTTTTTAGTGAAATCATGTTTCTCTCGAGGAGAAAACGCGTTTAAAGCCATAAAAAGATCTCGCTGTGTTTTGGCATTGACCAAGCTACCAACCACCTAAAAAATGATCAGAACTGGAGAAATTACACATTGACATTGGGTGAAATCATGTAACTCTTAAGGACGTGTTGCAGACTTGTTGAATAGATTCATTTTTCTTGTTTTGTTTGTTTTTGATGAAATTGTGCTTTTCTCGCCGAGAAAAGGCGTTTAACGCGATAAAAAGGTTTAGTGCGTTATGAATACGGGCTAGCTTACCAAAAGTACAAATGTGAACTAAATAAGGCCGGGAGTCGTTTTTATTGCTTAAAACACGATTTCTCGACCAGAATATGCTTTTTCAAAAAAGCCATGTTCCCATGGCGAGAGACTCGTTTTCTGTGAGAAAATGCATTAAAAGGAGGGATATCATCAGAAACACTATAAATATATATTGTACTTGTCTGAAAACGCACAGAACCTTGAAATAGAAGGTTTCTCACCAAAAAACACATTGGTGAAACCCCTATCTTAAGGCTCTGAGTGTTTGCACACATGTACAAACAGGCATGTTTAAACTATAACGTTTTTAGTGAAATCATGTTTCTCTCGAGGAGAAAACGCGTTTAAAGCCATAAAAAGATCTCACTGTGTTTTGGCATTGACCAAGCTACCAACCACCTAAAAAATGATCAGAACTGGAGAAATTACACATTGACATTGGGTGAAATCATGTAACTCTTAAGGACGTGTTGCAGACTTGTTGAATAGATTAATTTTTCTTGTTTTGTTTGTTTTTGATGAAATTGTGCTTTTCTCGTCGAGAAAAGGCGTTTAACGCGATAAAAAGGTTTAGTGCGTTATGAATACGGGCTAGCTTACCAAAAGTACAAATGTGAACTAAATAAGGCCGGGAGTCGTTTTTATTGCTTAAAACACGATTTCTCGACCAGAATATGCTTTTTCAAAAAAGCCATGTTCCCATGGCGAGAGACTCGTTTTCTGTGAGAAAATGCATTAAAAGGAGGGATTTCATCAGAAACACTATAAATACATATTGTACTTGTCTGAAAACGCACAGAACCTTGAAATAGAAGGTTTCTCACCAAAAAACACATTGGTGAAACCCCTATCTTAAGGCTCTGAGTGTTTGCACACATGTACAAACAGGCATGTTTAAACTATAACGTTTTTAGTGAAATCATGTTTCTCTCGAGGAGAAAACGCGTTTAAAGCCATAAAAAGATCTCGCTGTGTTTTGGCATTGACCAAGCTACCAACCACCTAAAAAATGATCAGAACTGGAGAAATTACACATTGACATTGGGTGAAATCATGTAACTCTTAAGGACGTGTTGCAGACTTGTTGAATAGATTCATTTTTCTTGTTTTGTTTGTTTTTGATGAAATTGTGCTTTTCTCGCCGAGAAAAGGCGTTTAACGCGATAAAAAGGTTTAGTGCGTTATGAATACGGGCTAGCTTACCAAAAGTACAAATGTGAACTAAATAAGGCCGGGAGTCGTTTTTATTGCTTAAAACACGATTTCTCGACCAGAATATGCTTTTTCAAAAAAGCCATGTTCCCATGGCGAGAGACTCGTTTTCTGTGAGAAAATGCATTAAAAGGAGGGATATCATCAGAAACACTATAAATATATATTGTACTTGTCTGAAAACGCACAGAACCTTGAAATAGAAGGTTTCTCACCAAAAAACACATTGGTGAAACCCCTATCTTAAGGCTCTGAGTGTTTGCACACATGTACAAACAGGCATGTTTAAACTATAACGTTTTTAGTGAAATCATGTTTCTCTCGAGGAGAAAACGCGTTTAAAGCCATAAAAAGATCTCACTGTGTTTTGGCATTGACCAAGCTACCAACCACCTAAAAAATGATCAGAACTGGAGAAATTACACATTGACATTGGGTGAAATCATGTAACTCTTAAGGACGTGTTGCAGACTTGTTGAATAGATTAATTTTTCTTGTTTTGTTTGTTTTTGATGAAATTGTGCTTTTCTCGTCGAGAAAAGGCGTTTAACGCGATAAAAAGGTTTAGTGCGTTATGAATACGGGCTAGCTTACCAAAAGTACAAATGTGAACTAAATAAGGCCGGGAGTCGTTTTTATTGCTTAAAACACGATTTCTCGACCAGAATATGCTTTTTCAAAAAAGCCATGTTCCCATGGCGAGAGACTCGTTTTCTGTGAGAAAATGCATTAAAAGGAGGGATTTCATCAGAAACACTATAAATACATATTGTACTTGTCTGAAAACGCACAGAACCTTGAAATAGAAGGTTTCTCACCAAAAAACACATTGGTGAAACCCCTATCTTAAGGCTCTGAGTGTTTGCACACATGTACAAACAGGCATGTTTAAACTATAACGTTTTTAGTGAAATCATGTTTCTCTCGAGGAGAAAACGCGTTTAAAGCCATAAAAAGATCTCGCTGTGTTTTGGCATTGACCAAGCTACCAACCACCTAAAAAATGATCAGAACTGGAGAAATTACACATTGACATTGGGTGAAATCATGTAACTCTTAAGGACGTGTTGCAGACTTGTTGAATAGATTCATTTTTCTTGTTTTGTTTGTTTTTGATGAAATTGTGCTTTTCTCGCCGAGAAAAGGCGTTTAACGCGATAAAAAGGTTTAGTGCGTTATGAATACGGGCTAGCTTACCAAAAGTACAAATGTGAACTAAATAAGGCCGGGAGTCGTTTTTATTGCTTAAAACACGATTTGTCGACCAGAATATGCTTTTTCAAAAAAGCCATGTTCCCATGGCGAGAGACTCGTTTTCTGTGAGAAAATGCATTAAAAGGAGGGATTTCATCAGAAACACTATAAATATATATTGTACTTGTCTGAAAACGCACAGAACCTTGAAATAGAAGGTTTCTCACCAAAAAACACATTGGTGAAACCCCTATCTTAAGGCTCTGAGTGTTTGCACACATGTACAAACAGGCATGTTTAAACTATAACGTTTTTAGTGAAATCATGTTTCTCTCGAGGAGAAAACGCGTTTAAAGCCATAAAAAGATCTCACTGTGTTTTGGCATTGACCAAGCTACCAACCACCTAAAAAATGATCAGAACTGGAGAAATTACACATTGACATTGGGTGAAATCATGTAACTCTTAAGGACGTGTTGCAGACTTGTTGAATAGATTCATTTTTCTTGTTTTGTTTGTTTTTGATGAAATTGTGCTTTTCTCGCCGAGAAAAGGCGTTTAACGCGATAAAAAGGTTTAGTGCGTTATGAATACGGGCTAGCTTACCAAAAGTACAAATGTGAACTAAATAAGGCCGGGAGTCGTTTTTATTGCTAAAAAACACGATTTCTCGACCAGAATATGCTTTTTCAAAAAAGCCATGTTCCCATGGCGAGAGACTCGTTTTCTGTGAGAAAATGCATTAAAAGGAGGGATTTAATCAGAAACACTATAAATACATATTGTACTTGTCTGAAAACGCACAGAACCTTGAAATAGAAGGTTTCTCACCAAAAAACACATTGGTGAAACCCCTATCTTAAGGCTCTGAGTGTTTGCACACATGTACAAACAGGCATGTTTAAACTATAACGTTTTTAGTGAAATCATGTTTCTCTCGAGGAGAAAACGCGTTTAAAGCCATAAAAAGATATCGCTGTGTTTTGGCATTGACCAAGCTACCAACCACCTAAAAAATGATCAGAACTGGAGAAATTACACATTGACATTGGGTGAAATCATGTAACTCTTAAGGACGTGTTGCAGACTTGTTGAATAGATTCATTTTTCTTGTTTTGTTTGTTTTTGATGAAATTGTGCTTTTCTCGCCGAGAAAAGGCGTTTAACGCGATAAAAAGGTTTAGTGCGTTATGAATACGGGCTAGCTTACCAAAAGTACAAATGTGAACTAAATAAGGCCGGGAGTCGTTTTTATTGCTTAAAACACGATTTCTCGACCAGAATATGCTTTTTCAAAAAAGCCATGTTCCCATGGCGAGAGACTCGTTTTCTGTGAGAAAATGCATTAAAAGGAGGGATTTCATCAGAAACACTATAAATACATATTGTACTTGTCTGAAAACGCACAGAACCTTGAAATAGAAGGTTTCTCACCAAAAAACACATTGGTGAAACCCCTATCTTAAGGCTCTGAGTGTTTGCACACATGTACAAACAGGCATGTTTAAACTATAACGTTTTTAGTGAAATCATGTTTCTCTCGAGGAGAAAACGCGTTTAAAGCCATAAAAAGATCACGCTGTGTTTTGGCATTGACCAAGCTACCAACCACCTAAAAAATGATCAGAACTGGAGAAATTACACATTGACATTGGGTGAAATCATGTAACTCTTAAGGACGTGTTGCAGACTTGTTGAATACATTCATTTTTCTTGTTTTGTTTGTTTTTGATGAAATTGTGCTTTTCTCGTCGAGAAAAGGCGTTTAACGCGATAAAAAGGTTTAGTGCGTTATGAATACGGGCTAGCTTACCAAAAGTACAAATGTGAACCAAATAAGGCCGGGAGTCGTTTTTATTGCTTAAAACACGATTTCTCGACCAGAATATGCTTTTTCAAAAAAGCCATGTTCCCATGGCGAGAGACTCGTTTTCTGTGAGAAAATGCATTAAAAGGAGGGATTTCATCAGAAACACTATAAATACATATTGTACTTGTCTGAAAACGCACAGAACCTTGAAATAGAAGGTTTCTCACCAAAAAACACATTGGTGAAACCCCTATCTTAAGGCTCTGAGTGTTTGCACACATGTACAAACAGGCATGTTTAAACTATAACGTTTTTAGTGAAATCATGTTTCTCTCGAGGAGAAAACGCGTTTAAAGCCATAAAAAGATCTCGCTGTGTTTTGGCATTGACCAAGCTACCAACCACCTAAAAAATGATCAGAACTGGAGAAATTACACATTGACATTGGGTGAAATCATGTAACTCTTAAGGACGTGTTGCAGACTTGTTGAATACATTCATTTTTCTTGTTTTGTTTGTTTTTGATGAAATTGTGCTTTTCTCGCCGAGAAAAGGCGTTTAACGCGATAAAAAGGTTTAGTGCGTTATGAATACGGGCTAGCTTACCAAAAGTACAAATGTGAACTAAATAAGGCCGGGAGTCGTTTTTATTGCTTAAAACACGATTTGTCGACCAGAATATGCTTTTTCAAAAAAGCCATGTTCCCATGGCGAGAGACTCGTTTTCTGTGAGAAAATGCATTAAAAGGAGGGATTTCATCAGAAACACTACAAATACATATTGTACTTGTCTGAAAACGCACAGAACCTTGAAATAGAAGGTTTCTCACCAAAAAACACATTGGTGAAACCCCTATCTTAAGGCTCTGAGTGTTTGCACACATGTACAAACAGGCATGTTTAAACTATAA
Source organism: Lampris incognitus (assembly GCF_029633865.1). Lineage (NCBI taxonomy): Eukaryota > Metazoa > Chordata > Actinopteri > Lampriformes > Lampridae > Lampris > Lampris incognitus. The sequence continues at coordinate 128,436 of NW_026611588.1, read as the reverse complement.
CGTTTTTAGTGAAATCATGTTTCTCTCGAGGAGAAAACGCGTTTAAAGCCATAAAAAGATCACGCTGTGTTTTGGCATTGACCAAGCTACCAACCACCTAAAAAATGATCAGAACTGGAGAAATTACACATTAACATTGGGTGAAATCATGTAACTCTTAAGGACGTGTTGCAGACTTGTTGAATACATTCATTTTTCTTGTTTTGTTTGTTTTTGATGAAATTGTGCTTTTCTCGTCGAGAAAAGGCGTTTAACGCGATAAAAAGGTTTAGTGCGTTATGAATACGGGCTAGCTTACCAAAAGTACAAATGTGAACCAAATAAGGCCGGGAGTCGTTTTTATTGCTTAAAACACGATTTCTCGACCAGAATATGCTTTTTCAAAAAAGCCATGTTCCCATGGCGTGAGACTCGTTTTCTGTGAGAAAATGCATTAAAAGGAGGGATTTCATCAGAAACACTATAAATACATATTGTACTTGTCTGAAAACGCACAGAACCTTGAAATAGAAGGTTTCTCACCAAAAAACACATTGGTGAAACCCCTATCTTAAGGCTCTGAGTGTTTGCACACATGTACAAACAGGCATGTTTAAACTATAACGTTTTTAGTGAAATCATGTTTCTCTCGAGGAGAAAACGCGTTTAAAGCCATAAAAAGATCTCGCTGTGTTTTGGCATTGACCAAGCTACCAACCACCTAAAAAATGATCAGAACTGGAGAAATTACACATTGACATTGGGTGAAATCATGTAACTCTTAAGGACGTGTTGCAGACTTGTTGAATAGATTCATTTTTCTTGTTTTGTTTGTTTTTGATGAAATTGTGCTTTTCTCGCCGAGAAAAGGCGTTTAACGCGATAAAAAGGTTTAGTGCGTTATGAATACGGGCTAGCTTACCAAAAGTACAAATGTGAACTAAATAAGGCCGGGAGTCGTTTTTATTGCTTAAAACACGATTTGTCGACCAGAATATGCTTTTTCAAAAAAGCCATGTTCCCATGGCGAGAGACTCGTTTTCTGTGAGAAAATGCATTAAAAGGAGGGATTTCATCAGAAACACTATAAATATATATTGTACTTGTCTGAAAACGCACAGAACCTTGAAATAGAAGGTTTCTCACCAAAAAACACATTGGTGAAACCCCTATCTTAAGGCTCTGAGTGTTTGCACACATGTACAAACAGGCATGTTTAAACTATAACGTTTTTAGTGAAATCATGTTTCTCTCGAGGAGAAAACGCGTTTAAAGCCATAAAAAGATCTCACTGTGTTTTGGCATTGACCAAGCTACCAACCACCTAAAAAATGATCAGAACTGGAGAAATTACACATTGACATTGGGTGAAATCATGTAACTCTTAAGGACGTGTTGCAGACTTGTTGAATAGATTCATTTTTCTTGTTTTGTTTGTTTTTGATGAAATTGTGCTTTTCTCGCCGAGAAAAGGCGTTTAACGCGATAAAAAGGTTTAGTGCGTTATGAATACGGGCTAGCTTACCAAAAGTACAAATGTGAACTAAATAAGGCCGGGAGTCGTTTTTATTGCTTAAAACACGATTTCTCGACCAGAATATGCTTTTTCAAAAAAGCCATGTTCCCATGGCGAGAGACTCGTTTTCTGTGAGAAAATGCATTAAAAGGAGGGATTTAATCAGAAACACTATAAATACATATTGTACTTGTCTGAAAACGCACAGAACCTTGAAATAGAAGGTTTCTCACCAAAAAACACATTGGTGAAACCCCTATCTTAAGGCTCTGAGTGTTTGCACACACATGTACAAACAGGCATGTTTAAACTATAACGTTTTTAGTGAAATCATGTTTCTCTCGAGGAGAAAACGCGTTTAAAGCCATAAAAAGATATCGCTGTGTTTTGGCATTGACCAAGCTACCAACCACCTAAAAAATGATCAGAACTGGAGAAATTACACATTGACATTGGGTGAAATCATGTAACTCTTAAGGACGTGTTGCAGACTTGTTGAATAGATTCATTTTTCTTGTTTTGTTTGTTTTTGATGAAATTGTGCTTTTCTCGCCGAGAAAAGGCGTTTAACGCGATAAAAAGGTTTAGTGCGTTATGAATACGGGCTAGCTTACCAAAAGTACAAATGTGAACTAAATAAGGCCGGGAGTCGTTTTTATTGCTTAAAACACGATTTCTCGACCAGAATATGCTTTTTCAAAAAAGCCATGTTCCCATGGCGAGAGACTCGTTTTCTGTGAGAAAATGCATTAAAAGGAGGGATTTCATCAGAAACACTATAAATACATATTGTACTTGTCTGAAAACGCACAGAACCTTGAAATAGAAGGTTTCTCACCAAAAAACACATTGGTGAAACCCCTATCTTAAGGCTCTGAGTGTTTGCACACATGTACAAACAGGCATGTTTAAACTATAACGTTTTTAGTGAAATCATGTTTCTCTCGAGGAGAAAACGCGTTTAAAGCCATAAAAAGATCACGCTGTGTTTTGGCATTGACCAAGCTACCAACCACCTAAAAAATGATCAGAACTGGAGAAATTACACATTGACATTGGGTGAAATCATGTAACTCTTAAGGACGTGTTGCAGACTTGTTGAATACATTCATTTTTCTTGTTTTGTTTGTTTTTGATGAAATTGTGCTTTTCTCGTCGAGAAAAGGCGTTTAACGCGATAAAAAGGTTTAGTGCGTTATGAATACGGGCTAGCTTACCAAAAGTACAAATGTGAACCAAATAAGGCCGGGAGTCGTTTTTATTGCTTAAAACACGATTTCTCGACCAGAATATGCTTTTTCAAAAAAGCCATGTTCCCATGGCGAGAGACTCGTTTTCTGTGAGAAAATGCATTAAAAGGAGGGATTTCATCAGAAACACTATAAATACATATTGTACTTGTCTGAAAACGCACAGAACCTTGAAATAGAAGGTTTCTCACCAAAAAACACATTGGTGAAACCCCTATCTTAAGGCTCTGAGTGTTTGCACACATGTACAAACAGGCATGTTTAAACTATAACGTTTTTAGTGAAATCATGTTTCTCTCGAGGAGAAAACGCGTTTAAAGCCATAAAAAGATCTCGCTGTGTTTTGGCATTGACCAAGCTACCAACCACCTAAAAAATGATCAGAACTGGAGAAATTACACATTGACATTGGGTGAAATCATGTAACTCTTAAGGACGTGTTGCAGACTTGTTGAATACATTCATTTTTCTTGTTTTGTTTGTTTTTGATGAAATTGTGCTTTTCTCGCCGAGAAAAGGCGTTTAACGCGATAAAAAGGTTTAGTGCGTTATGAATACGGGCTAGCTTACCAAAAGTACAAATGTGAACTAAATAAGGCCGGGAGTCGTTTTTATTGCTTAAAACACGATTTGTCGACCAGAATATGCTTTTTCAAAAAAGCCATGTTCCCATGGCGAGAGACTCGTTTTCTGTGAGAAAATGCATTAAAAGGAGGGATTTCATCAGAAACACTACAAATACATATTGTACTTGTCTGAAAACGCACAGAACCTTGAAATAGAAGGTTTCTCACCAAAAAACACATTGGTGAAACCCCTATCTTAAGGCTCTGAGTGTTTGCACACATGTACAAACAGGCATGTTTAAACTATAACGTTTTTAGTGAAATCATGTTTCTCTCGAGGAGAAAACGCGTTTAAAGCCATAAAAAGATCACGCTGTGTTTTGGCATTGACCAAGCTACCAACCACCTAAAAAATGATCAGAACTGGAGAAATTACACATTAACATTGGGTGAAATCATGTAACTCTTAAGGACGTGTTGCAGACTTGTTGAATACATTCATTTTTCTTGTTTTGTTTGTTTTTGATGAAATTGTGCTTTTCTCGTCGAGAAAAGGCGTTTAACGCGATAAAAAGGTTTAGTGCGTTATGAATACGGGCTAGCTTACCAAAAGTACAAATGTGAACCAAATAAGGCCGGGAGTCGTTTTTATTGCTTAAAACACGATTTCTCGACCAGAATATGCTTTTTCAAAAAAGCCATGTTCCCATGGCGTGAGACTCGTTTTCTGTGAGAAAATGCATTAAAAGGAGGGATTTCATCAGAAACACTATAAATACATATTGTACTTGTCTGAAAACGCACAGAACCTTGAAATAGAAGGTTTCTCACCAAAAAACACATTGGTGAAACCCCTATCTTAAGGCTCTGAGTGTTTGCACACATGTACAAACAGGCATGTTTAAACTATAACGTTTTTAGTGAAATCATGTTTCTCTCGAGGAGAAAACGCGTTTAAAGCCATAAAAAGATCTCACTGTGTTTTGGCATTGACCAAGCTACCAACCACCTAAAAAATGATCAGAACTGGAGAAATTACACATTGACATTGGGTGAAATCATGTAACTCTTAAGGACGTGTTGCAGACTTGTTGAATAGATTCATTTTTCTTGTTTTGTTTGTTTTTGATGAAATTGTGCTTTTCTCGCCGAGAAAAGGCGTTTAACGCGATAAAAAGGTTTAGTGCGTTATGAATACGGGCTAGCTTACCAAAAGTACAAATGTGAACTAAATAAGGCCGGGAGTCGTTTTTATTGCTTAAAACACGATTTGTCGACCAGAATATGCTTTTTCAAAAAAGCCATGTTCCCATGGCGAGAGACTCGTTTTCTGTGAGAAAATGCATTAAAAGGAGGGATTTCATCAGAAACACTATAAATACATATTGTACTTGTCTGAAAACGCACAGAACCTTGAAATAGAAGGTTTCTCACCAAAAAACACATTGGTGAAACCCCTATCTTAAGGCTCTGAGTGTTTGCACACATGTACAAACAGGCATGTTTAAACTATAACGTTTTTAGTGAAATCATGTTTCTCTCGAGGAGAAAACGCGTTTAAAGCCGTAAAAAGATCTCGCTGTGTTTTGGCATTGACCAAGCTGCCAACCACCTAAAAAATGATCAGAACTGGAGAAATTACACATTGACATTGGGTGAAATCATGTAACTCTTAAGGACGTGTTGCAGACTTGTTGAATAGATTCATTTTTCTTGTTTTGTTTGTTTTTGATGAAATTGTGCTTTTCTCGCCGAGAAAAGGCGTTTAACGCGATAAAAAGGTTTAGTGCGTTATGAATACGGGCTAGCTTACCAAAAGTACAAATGTGAACTAAATAAGGCCGGGAGTCGTTTTTATTGCTTAAAACACGATTTGTCGACCAGAATATGCTTTTTCAAAAAAGCCATGTTCCCATGGCGAGAGACTCGTTTTCTGTGAGAAAATGCATTAAAAGGAGGGATTTCATCAGAAACACTATAAATACATATTGTACTTGTCTGAAAACGCACAGAACCTTGAAATAGAAGGTTTCTCACCAAAAAACACATTGGTGAAACCCCTATCTTAAGGCTCTGAGTGTTTGCACACATGTACAAACAGGCATGTTTAAACTATAACGTTTTTAGTGAAATCATGTTTCTCTCGAGGAGAAAACGCGTTTAAAGCCATAAAAAGATCTCGCTGTGTTTTGGCATTGACCAAGCTACCAACCACCTAAAAAATGATCAGAACTGGAGAAATTACACATTGACATTGGGTGAAATCATGTAACTCTTAAGGACGTGTTGCAGACTTGTTGAATACATTCATTTTTCTTGTTTTGTTTGTTTTTGATGAAATTGTGCTTTTCTCGCCGAGAAAAGGCGTTTAACGCGATAAAAAGGTTTAGTGCGTTATGAATACGGGCTAGCTTACCAAAAGTACAAATGTGAACTAAATAAGGCCGGGAGTCGTTTTTATTGCTTAAAACACGATTTCTCGACCAGAATATGCTTTTTCAAAAAAGCCATGTTCCCATGGCGAGAGACTCGTTTTCTGTGAGAAAATGCATTAAAAGGAGGGATTTCATCAGAAACACTATAAATACATATTGTACTTGTCTGAAAACGCACAGAACCTTGAAATAGAAGGTTTCTCACCAAAAAACACATTGGTGAAACCCCTATCTTAAGGCTCTGAGTGTTTGCACACATGTACAAACAGGCATGTTTAAACTATAACGTTTTTAGTGAAATCATGTTTCTCTCGAGGAGAAAACGCGTTTAAAGCCATAAAAAGATCACGCTGTGTTTTGGCATTGACCAAGCTACCAACCACCTAAAAAATGATCAGAACTGGAGAAATTACACATTGACATTGGGTGAAATCATGTAACTCTTAAGGACGTGTTGCAGACTTGTTGAATACATTCATTTTTCTTGTTTTGTTTGTTTTTGATGAAATTGTGCTTTTCTCGTCGAGAAAAGGCGTTTAACGCGATAAAAAGGTTTAGTGCGTTATGAATACGGGCTAGCTTACCAAAAGTACAAATGTGAACCAAATAAGGCCGGGAGTCGTTTTTATTGCTTAAAACACGATTTCTCGACCAGAATATGCTTTTTCAAAAAAGCCATGTTCCCATGGCGAGAGACTCGTTTTCTGTGAGAAAATGCATTAAAAGGAGGGATTTCATCAGAAACACTATAAATACATATTGTACTTGTCTGAAAACGCACAGAACCTTGAAATAGAAGGTTTCTCACCAAAAAACACATTGGTGAAACCCCTATCTTAAGGCTCTGAGTGTTTGCACACATGTACAAACAGGCATGTTTAAACTATAACGTTTTTAGTGAAATCATGTTTCTCTCGAGGAGAAAACGCGTTTAAAGCCATAAAAAGATCTCGCTGTGTTTTGGCATTGACCAAGCTACCAACCACCTAAAAAATGATCAGAACTGGAGAAATTACACATTGACATTGGGTGAAATCATGTAACTCTTAAGGACGTGTTGCAGACTTGTTGAATACATTCATTTTTCTTGTTTTGTTTGTTTTTGATGAAATTGTGCTTTTCTCGTCGAGAAAAGGCGTTTAACGCGATAAAAAGGTTTAGTGCGTTATGAATACGGGCTAGCTTACCAAAAGTACAAATGTGAACTAAATAAGGCCGGGAGTCGTTTTTATTGCTTAAAACACGATTTCTCGACCAGAATATGCTTTTTCAAAAAAGCCATGTTCCCATGGCGAGAGACTCGTTTTCTGTGAGAAAATGCATTAAAAGGAGGGATTTCATCAGAAACACTATAAATACATATTGTACTTGTCTGAAAACGCACAGAACCTTGAAATAGAAGGTTTCTCACCAAAAAACACATTGGTGAAACCCCTATCTTAAGGCTCTGAGTGTTTGCACACATGTACAAACAGGCATGTTTAAACTATAACGTTTTTAGTGAAATCATGTTTCTCTCGAGGAGAAAACGCGTTTAAAGCCATAAAAAGATCTCGCTGTGTTTTGGCATTGACCAAGCTACCAACCACCTAAAAAATGATCAGAACTGGAGAAATTACACATTGACATTGGGTGAAATCATGTAACTCTTAAGGACGTGTTGCAGACTTGTTGAATAGATTCATTTTTCTTGTTTTGTTTGTTTTTGATGAAATTGTGCTTTTCTCGCCGAGAAAAGGCGTTTAACGCGATAAAAAGGTTTAGTGCGTTATGAATACGGGCTAGCTTACCAAAAGTACAAATGTGAACTAAATAAGGCCGGGAGTCGTTTTTATTGCTTAAAACACGATTTCTCGACCAGAATATGCTTTTTCAAAAAAGCCATGTTCCCATGGCGAGAGACTCGTTTGCTGTGAGAAAATGCATTAAAAGGAGGGATTTCATCAGAAACACTATAAATACATATTGTACTTGTCTGAAAACGCACAGAACCTTGAAATAGAAGGTTTCTCACCAAAAAACACATTGGTGAAACCCCTATCTTAAGGCTCTGAGTGTTTGCACACATGTACAAACAGGCATGTTTAAACTATAACGTTTTTAGTGAAATCATGTTTCTCTCGAGGAGAAAACGCGTTTAAAGCCATAAAAAGATCTCGCTGTGTTTTGGCATTGACCAAGCTACCAACCACCTAAAAAATGATCAGAACTGGAGAAATTACACATTGACATTGGGTGAAATCATGTAACTCTTAAGGACGTGTTGCAGACTTGTTGAATAAATTCATTTTTCTTGTTTTGTTTGTTTTTGATGAAATTGTGCTTTTCTCGCCGAGAAAAGGCGTTTAACGCGATAAAAAGGTTTAGTGCGTTATGAATACGGGCTAGCTTACCAAAAGTACAAATGTGAACTAAATAAGGCCGGGAGTCGTTTTTATTGCTTAAAACACGATTTGTCGACCAGAATATGCTTTTTCAAAAAAGCCATGTTCCCATGGCGAGAGACTCGTTTTCTGTGAGAAAATGCTTTAAAAGGAGGGATTTCATCAGAAACACTATAAATATATATTGTACTTGTCTGAAAACGCACAGAACCTTGAAATAGAAGGTTTCTCACCAAAAAACACATTGGTGAAACCCCTATCTTAAGGCTCTGAGTGTTTGCACACATGTACAAACAGGCATGTTTAAACTATAACGTTTTTAGTGAAATCATGTTTCTCTCGAGGAGAAAACGCGTTTAAAGCCATAAAAAGATCTCACTGTGTTTTGGCATTGACCAAGCTACCAACCACCTAAAAAATGATCAGAACTGGAGAAATTACACATTGACATTGGGTGAAATCATGTAACTCTTAAGGACGTGTTGCAGACTTGTTGAATAGATTCATTTTTCTTGTTTTGTTTGTTTTTGATGAAATTGTGCTTTTCTCGCCGAGAAAAGGCGTTTAACGCGATAAAAAGGTTTAGTGCGTTATGAATACGGGCTAGCTTACCAAAAGTACAAATGTGAACTAAATAAGGCCGGGAGTCGTTTTTATTGCTTAAAACACGATTTCTCGACCAGAATATGCTTTTTCAAAAAAGCCATGTTCCCATGGCGAGAGACTCGTTTTCTGTGAGAAAATGCATTAAAAGGAGGGATTTCATCAGAAACACTATAAATACATATTGTACTTGTCTGAAAACGCACAGAACCTTGAAATAGAAGGTTTCTCACCAAAAAACACATTGGTGAAACCCCTATCTTAAGGCTCTGAGTGTTTGCACACATGTACAAACAGGCATGTTTAAACTATAACGTTTTTAGTGAAATCATGTTTCTCTCGAGGAGAAAACGCGTTTAAAGCCATAAAAAGATCTCGCTGTGTTTTGGCATTGACCAAGCTACCAACCACCTAAAAAATGATCAGAACTGGAGAAATTACACATTGACATTGGGTGAAATCATGTAACTCTTAAGGACGTGTTGCAGACTTGTTGAATAGATTCATTTTTCTTGTTTTGTTTGTTTTTGATGAAATTGTGCTTTTCTCGCCGAGAAAAGGCGTTTAACGCGATAAAAAGGTTTAGTGCGTTATGAATACGGGCTAGCTTACCAAAAGTACAAATGTGAACTAAATAAGGCCGGGAGTCGTTTTTATTGCTTAAAACACGATTTGTCGACCAGAATATGCTTTTTCAAAAAAGCCATGTTCCCATGGCGAGAGACTCGTTTTCTGTGAGAAAATGCATTAAAAGGAGGGATTTCATCAGAAACACTATAAATACATATTGTACTTGTCTGAAAACGCACAGAACCTTGAAATAGAAGGTTTCTCACCAAAAAACACATTGGTGAAACCCCTATCTTAAGGCTCTGAGTGTTTGCACACATGTACAAACAGGCATGTTTAAACTATAACGTTTTTAGTGAAATCATGTTTCTCTCGAGGAGAAAACGCGTTTAAAGCCATAAAAAGATCTCGCTGTGTTTTGGCATTGACCAAGCTACCAACCACCTAAAAAATGATCAGAACTGGAGAAATTACACATTGACATTGGGTGAAATCATGTAACTCTTAAGGACGTGTTGCAGACTTGTTGAATAGATTCATTTTTCTTGTTTTGTTTGTTTTTGATGAAATTGTGCTTTTCTCGCCGAGAAAAGGCGTTTAACGCGATAAAAAGGTTTAGTGCGTTATGAATACGGGCTAGCTTACCAAAAGTACAAATGTGAACTAAATAAGGCCGGGAGTCGTTTTTATTGCTTAAAACACGATTTGTCGACCAGAATATGCTTTTTCAAAAAAGCCATGTTCCCATGGCGAGAGACTCGTTTTCTGTGAGAAAATGCATTAAAAGGAGGGATTTCATCAGAAACACTATAAATACATATTGTACTTGTCTGAAAACGCACAGAACCTTGAAATAGAAGGTTTCTCACCAAAAAACACATTGGTGAAACCCCTATCTTAAGGCTCTGAGTGTTTGCACACATGTACAAACAGGCATGTTTAAACTATAACGTTTTTAGTGAAATCATGTTTCTCTCGAGGAGAAAACGCGTTTAAAGCCATAAAAAGATCTCGCTGTGTTTTGGCATTGACCAAGCTACCAACCACCTAAAAAATGATCAGAACTGGAGAAATTACACATTGACATTGGGTGAAATCATGTAACTCTTAAGGACGTGTTGCAGACTTGTTGAATAGATTCATTTTTCTTGTTTTGTTTGTTTTTGATGAAATTGTGCTTTTCTCGCCGAGAAAAGGCGTTTAACGCGATAAAAAGGTTTAGTGCGTTATGAATACGGGCTAGCTTACCAAAAGTACAAATGTGAACTAAATAAGGCCGGGAGTCGTTTTTATTGCTTAAAACACGATTTGTCGACCAGAATATGCTTTTTCAAAAAAGCCATGTTCCCATGGCGAGAGACTCGTTTTCTGTGAGAAAATGCATTAAAAGGAGGGATTTCATCAGAAACACTATAAATACATATTGTACTTGTCTGAAAACGCACAGAACCTTGAAATAGAAGGTTTCTCACCAAAAAACACATTGGTGAAACCCCTATCTTAAGGCTCTGAGTGTTTGCACACATGTACAAACAGGCATGTTTAAACTATAACGTTTTTAGTGAAATCATGTTTCTCTCGAGGAGAAAACGCGTTTAAAGCCATAAAAAGATCTCGCTGTGTTTTGGCATTGACCAAGCTACCAACCACCTAAAAAATGATCAGAACTGGAGAAATTACACATTGACATTGGGTGAAATCATGTAACTCTTAAGGACGTGTTGCAGACTTGTTGAATACATTCATTTTTCTTGTTTTGTTTGTTTTTGATGAAATTGTGCTTTTCTCGCCGAGAAAAGGCGTTTAACGCGATAAAAAGGTTTAGTGCGTTATGAATACGGGCTAGCTTACCAAAAGTACAAATGTGAACTAAATAAGGCCGGGAGTCGTTTTTATTGCTTAAAACACGATTTCTCGACCAGAATATGCTTTTTCAAAAAAGCCATGTTCCCATGGCGAGAGACTCGTTTTCTGTGAGAAAATGCATTAAAAGGAGGGATATCATCAGAAACACTATAAATATATATTGTACTTGTCTGAAAACGCACAGAACCTTGAAATAGAAGGTTTCTCACCAAAAAACACATTGGTGAAACCCCTATCTTAAGGCTCTGAGTGTTTGCACACATGTACAAACAGGCATGTTTAAACTATAACGTTTTTAGTGAAATCATGTTTCTCTCGAGGAGAAAACGCGTTTAAAGCCATAAAAAGATCTCACTGTGTTTTGGCATTGACCAAGCTACCAACCACCTAAAAAATGATCAGAACTGGAGAAATTACACATTGACATTGGGTGAAATCATGTAACTCTTAAGGACGTGTTGCAGACTTGTTGAATAGATTAATTTTTCTTGTTTTGTTTGTTTTTGATGAAATTGTGCTTTTCTCGTCGAGAAAAGGCGTTTAACGCGATAAAAAGGTTTAGTGCGTTATGAATACGGGCTAGCTTACCAAAAGTACAAATGTGAACTAAATAAGGCCGGGAGTCGTTTTTATTGCTTAAAACACGATTTGTCGACCAGAATATGCTTTTTCAAAAAAGCCATGTTCCCATGGCGAGAGACTCGTTTTCTGTGAGAAAATGCATTAAAAGGAGGGATTTCATCAGAAACACTATAAATACATATTGTACTTGTCTGAAAACGCACAGAACCTTGAAATAGAAGGTTTCTCACCAAAAAACACATTGGTGAAACCCCTATCTTAAGGCTCTGAGTGTTTGCACACATGTACAAACAGGCATGTTTAAACTATAACGTTTTTAGTGAAATCATGTTTCTCTCGAGGAGAAAACGCGTTTAAAGCCATAAAAAGATCTCGCTGTGTTTTGGCATTGACCAAGCTACCAACCACCTAAAAAATGATCAGAACTGGAGAAATTACACATTGACATTGGGTGAAATCATGTAACTCTTAAGGACGTGTTGCAGACTTGTTGAATAGATTCATTTTTCTTGTTTTGTTTGTTTTTGATGAAATTGTGCTTTTCTCGCCGAGAAAAGGCGTTTAACGCGATAAAAAGGTTTAGTGCGTTATGAATACGGGCTAGCTTACCAAAAGTACAAATGTGAACTAAATAAGGCCGGGAGTCGTTTTTATTGCTTAAAACACGATTTGTCGACCAGAATATGCTTTTTCAAAAAAGCCATGTTCCCATGGCGAGAGACTCGTTTTCTGTGAGAAAATGCATTAAAAGGAGGGATTTCATCAGAAACACTATAAATACATATTGTACTTGTCTGAAAACGCACAGAACCTTGAAATAGAAGGTTTCTCACCAAAAAACACATTGGTGAAACCCCTATCTTAAGGCTCTGAGTGTTTGCACACATGTACAAACAGGCATGTTTAAACTATAACGTTTTTAGTGAAATCATGTTTCTCTCGAGGAGAAAACGCGTTTAAAGCCATAAAAAGATCTCGCTGTGTTTTGGCATTGACCAAGCTACCAACCACCTAAAAAATGATCAGAACTGGAGAAATTACACATTGACATTGGGTGAAATCATGTAACTCTTAAGGACGTGTTGCAGACTTGTTGAATAGATTCATTTTTCTTGTTTTGTTTGTTTTTGATGAAATTGTGCTTTTCTCGCCGAGAAAAGGCGTTTAACGCGATAAAAAGGTTTAGTGCGTTATGAATACGGGCTAGCTTACCAAAAGTACAAATGTGAACTAAATAAGGCCGGGAGTCGTTTTTATTGCTTAAAACACGATTTGTCGACCAGAATATGCTTTTTCAAAAAAGCCATGTTCCCATGGCGAGAGACTCGTTTTCTGTGAGAAAATGCATTAAAAGGAGGGATTTCATCAGAAACACTATAAATATATATTGTACTTGTCTGAAAACGCACAGAACCTTGAAATAGAAGGTTTCTCACCAAAAAACACATTGGTGAAACCCCTATCTTAAGGCTCTGAGTGTTTGCACACATGTACAAACAGGCATGTTTAAACTATAACGTTTTTAGTGAAATCATGTTTCTCTCGAGGAGAAAACGCGTTTAAAGCCATAAAAAGATCTCACTGTGTTTTGGCATTGACCAAGCTACCAACCACCTAAAAAATGATCAGAACTGGAGAAATTACACATTGACATTGGGTGAAATCATGTAACTCTTAAGGACGTGTTGCAGACTTGTTGAATAGATTCATTTTTCTTGTTTTGTTTGTTTTTGATGAAATTGTGCTTTTCTCGCCGAGAAAAGGCGTTTAACGCGATAAAAAGGTTTAGTGCGTTATGAATACGGGCTAGCTTACCAAAAGTACAAATGTGAACTAAATAAGGCCGGGAGTCGTTTTTATTGCTTAAAACACGATTTCTCGACCAGAATATGCTTTTTCAAAAAAGCCATGTTCCCATGGCGAGAGACTCGTTTTCTGTGAGAAAATGCATTAAAAGGAGGGATTTAATCAGAAACACTATAAATACATATTGTACTTGTCTGAAAACGCACAGAACCTTGAAATAGAAGGTTTCTCACCAAAAAACACATTGGTGAAACCCCTATCTTAAGGCTCTGAGTGTTTGCACACATGTACAAACAGGCATGTTTAAACTATAACGTTTTTAGTGAAATCATGTTTCTCTCGAGGAGAAAACGCGTTTAAAGCCATAAAAAGATATCGCTGTGTTTTGGCATTGACCAAGCTACCAACCACCTAAAAAATGATCAGAACTGGAGAAATTACACATTGACATTGGGTGAAATCATGTAACTCTTAAGGACGTGTTGCAGACTTGTTGAATAGATTCATTTTTCTTGTTTTGTTTGTTTTTGATGAAATTGTGCTTTTCTCGCCGAGAAAAGGCGTTTAACGCGATAAAAAGGTTTAGTGCGTTATGAATACGGGCTAGCTTACCAAAAGTACAAATGTGAACTAAATAAGGCCGGGAGTCGTTTTTATTGCTTAAAACACGATTTCTCGACCAGAATATGCTTTTTCAAAAAAGCCATGTTCCCATGGCGAGAGACTCGTTTTCTGTGAGAAAATGCATTAAAAGGAGGGATTTCATCAGAAACACTATAAATACATATTGTACTTGTCTGAAAACGCACAGAACCTTGAAATAGAAGGTTTCTCACCAAAAAACACATTGGTGAAACCCCTATCTTAAGGCTCTGAGTGTTTGCACACATGTACAAACAGGCATGTTTAAACTATAACGTTTTTAGTGAAATCATGTTTCTCTCGAGGAGAAAACGCGTTTAAAGCCATAAAAAGATCACGCTGTGTTTTGGCATTGACCAAGCTACCAACCACCTAAAAAATGATCAGAACTGGAGAAATTACACATTGACATTGGGTGAAATCATGTAACTCTTAAGGACGTGTTGCAGACTTGTTGAATACATTCATTTTTCTTGTTTTGTTTGTTTTTGATGAAATTGTGCTTTTCTCGTCGAGAAAAGGCGTTTAACGCGATAAAAAGGTTTAGTGCGTTATGAATACGGGCTAGCTTACCAAAAGTACAAATGTGAACCAAATAAGGCCGGGAGTCGTTTTTATTGCTTAAAACACGATTTCTCGACCAGAATATGCTTTTTCAAAAAAGCCATGTTCCCATGGCGAGAGACTCGTTTTCTGTGAGAAAATGCATTAAAAGGAGGGATTTCATCAGAAACACTATAAATACATATTGTACTTGTCTGAAAACGCACAGAACCTTGAAATAGAAGGTTTCTCACCAAAAAACACATTGGTGAAACCCCTATCTTAAGGCTCTGAGTGTTTGCACACATGTACAAACAGGCATGTTTAAACTATAACGTTTTTAGTGAAATCATGTTTCTCTCGAGGAGAAAACGCGTTTAAAGCCATAAAAAGATCTCGCTGTGTTTTGGCATTGACCAAGCTACCAACCACCTAAAAAATGATCAGAACTGGAGAAATTACACATTGACATTGGGTGAAATCATGTAACTCTTAAGGACGTGTTGCAGACTTGTTGAATACATTCATTTTTCTTGTTTTGTTTGTTTTTGATGAAATTGTGCTTTTCTCGCCGAGAAAAGGCGTTTAACGCGATAAAAAGGTTTAGTGCGTTATGAATACGGGCTAGCTTACCAAAAGTACAAATGTGAACTAAATAAGGCCGGGAGTCGTTTTTATTGCTTAAAACACGATTTGTCGACCAGAATATGCTTTTTCAAAAAAGCCATGTTCCCATGGCGAGAGACTCGTTTTCTGTGAGAAAATGCATTAAAAGGAGGGATTTCATCAGAAACACTACAAATACATATTGTACTTGTCTGAAAACGCACAGAACCTTGAAATAGAAGGTTTCTCACCAAAAAACACATTGGTGAAACCCCTATCTTAAGGCTCTGAGTGTTTGCACACATGTACAAACAGGCATGTTTAAACTATAACGTTTTTAGTGAAATCATGTTTCTCTCGAGGAGAAAACGCGTTTAAAGCCATAAAAAGATCACGCTGTGTTTTGGCATTGACCAAGCTACCAACCACCTAAAAAATGATCAGAACTGGAGAAATTACACATTAACATTGGGTGAAATCATGTAACTCTTAAGGACGTGTTGCAGACTTGTTGAATACATTCATTTTTCTTGTTTTGTTTGTTTTTGATGAAATTGTGCTTTTCTCGTCGAGAAAAGGCGTTTAACGCGATAAAAAGGTTTAGTGCGTTATGAATACGGGCTAGCTTACCAAAAGTACAAATGTGAACCAAATAAGGCCGGGAGTCGTTTTTATTGCTTAAAACACGATTTCTCGACCAGAATATGCTTTTTCAAAAAAGCCATGTTCCCATGGCGTGAGACTCGTTTTCTGTGAGAAAATGCATTAAAAGGAGGGATTTCATCAGAAACACTATAAATACATATTGTACTTGTCTGAAAACGCACAGAACCTTGAAATAGAAGGTTTCTCACCAAAAAACACATTGGTGAAACCCCTATCTTAAGGCTCTGAGTGTTTGCACACATGTACAAACAGGCATGTTTAAACTATAACGTTTTTAGTGAAATCATGTTTCTCTCGAGGAGAAAACGCGTTTAAAGCCATAAAAAGATCTCACTGTGTTTTGGCATTGACCAAGCTACCAACCACCTAAAAAATGATCAGAACTGGAGAAATTACACATTGACATTGGGTGAAATCATGTAACTCTTAAGGACGTGTTGCAGACTTGTTGAATAGATTCATTTTTCTTGTTTTGTTTGTTTTTGATGAAATTGTGCTTTTCTCGCCGAGAAAAGGCGTTTAACGCGATAAAAAGGTTTAGTGCGTTATGAATACGGGCTAGCTTACCAAAAGTACAAATGTGAACTAATTAAGGCCGGGAGTCGTTTTTATTGCTTAAAACACGATTTGTCGACCAGAATATGCTTTTTCAAAAAAGCCATGTTCCCATGGCGAGAGACTCGTTTTCTGTGAGAAAATGCATTAAAAGGAGGGATTTCATCAGAAACACTATAAATACATATTGTACTTGTCTGAAAACGCACAGAACCTTGAAATAGAAGGTTTCTCACCAAAAAACACATTGGTGAAACCCCTATCTTAAGGCTCTGAGTGTTTGCACACATGTACAAACAGGCATGTTTAAACTATAACGTTTTTAGTGAAATCATGTTTCTCTCGAGGAGAAAACGCGTTTAAAGCCGTAAAAAGATCTCGCTGTGTTTTGGCATTGACCAAGCTGCCAACCACCTAAAAAATGATCAGAACTGGAGAAATTACACATTGACATTGGGTGAAATCATGTAACTCTTAAGGACGTGTTGCAGACTTGTTGAATACATTCATTTTTCTTGTTTTGTTTGTTTTTGATGAAATTGTGCTTTTCTCGCCGAGAAAAGGCGTTTAACGCGATAAAAAGGTTTAGTGCGTTATGAATACGGGCTAGCTTACCAAAAGTACAAATGTGAACTAAATAAGGCCGGGAGTCGTTTTTATTGCTTAAAACACGATTTCTCGACCAGAATATGCTTTTTCAAAAAAGCCATGTTCCCATGGCGAGAGACTCGTTTTCTGTGAGAAAATGCATTAAAAGGAGGGATTTCATCAGAAACACTATAAATACATATTGTACTTGTCTGAAAACGCACAAAACCTTGAAATAGAAGGTTTCTCACCAAAAAACACATTGGTGAAACCCCTATCTTAAGGCTCTGAGTGTTTGCACACATGTACAAACAGGCATGTTTAAACTATAACGTTTTTAGTGAAATCATGTTTCTCTCGAGGAGAAAACGCGTTTAAAGCCATAAAAAGATCTCGCTGTGTTTTGGCATTGACCAAGCTACCAACCACCTAAAAAATGATCAGAACTGGAGAAATTACACATTGACATTGGGTGAAATCATGTAACTCTTAAGGACGTGTTGCAGACTTGTTGAATACATTCATTTTTCTTGTTTTGTTTGTTTTTGATGAAATTGTGCTTTTCTCGCCGAGAAAAGGCGTTTAACGCGATAAAAAGGTTTAGTGCGTTATGAATACGGGCTAGCTTACCAAAAGTACAAATGTGAACTAAATAAGGCCGGGAGTCGTTTTTATTGCTTAAAACACGATTTCTCGACCAGAATATGCTTTTTCAAAAAAGCCATGTTCCCATGGCGAGAGACTCGTTTTCTGTGAGAAAATGCATTAAAAGGAGGGATTTCATCAGAAACACTACAAATACATATTGTACTTGTCTGAAAACGCACAGAACCTTGAAATAGAAGGTTTCTCACCAAAAAACACATTGGTGAAACCCCTATCTTAAGGCTCTGAGTGTTTGCACACATGTACAAACAGGCATGTTTAAACTATAACGTTTTTAGTGAAATCATGTTTCTCTCGAGGAGAAAACGCGTTTAAAGCCATAAAAAGATCACGCTGTGTTTTGGCATTGACCAAGCTACCAACCACCTAAAAAATGATCAGAACTGGAGAAATTACACATTGACATTGGGTGAAATCATGTAACTCTTAAGGACGTGTTGCAGACTTGTTGAATACATTCATTTTTCTTGTTTTGTTTGTTTTTGATGAAATTGTGCTTTTCTCGCCGAGAAAAGGCGTTTAACGCGATAAAAAGGTTTAGTGCGTTATGAATACGGGCTAGCTTACCAAAAGTACAAATGTGAACTAAATAAGGCCGGGAGTCGTTTTTATTGCTTAAAACACGATTTGTCGACCAGAATATGCTTTTTCAAAAAAGCCATGTTCCCATGGCGAGAGACTCGTTTTCTGTGAGAAAATGCATTAAAAGGAGGGATTTCATCAGAAACACTACAAATACATATTGTACTTGTCTGAAAACGCACAGAACCTTGAAATAGAAGGTTTCTCACCAAAAAACACATTGGTGAAACCCCTATCTTAAGGCTCTGAGTGTTTGCACACATGTACAAACAGGCATGTTTAAACTATAACGTTTTTAGTGAAATCATGTTTCTCTCGAGGAGAAAACGCGTTTAAAGCCATAAAAAGATCACGCTGTGTTTTGGCATTGACCAAGCTACCAACCACCTAAAAAATGATCAGAACTGGAGAAATTACACATTGACATTGGGTGAAATCATGTAACTCTTAAGGACGTGTTGCAGACTTGTTGAATACATTCATTTTTCTTGTTTTGTTTGTTTTTGATGAAATTGTGCTTTTCTCGTCGAGAAAAGGCGTTTAACGCGATAAAAAGGTTTAGTGCGTTATGAATACGGGCTAGCTTACCAAAAGTACAAATGTGAACCAAATAAGGCCGGGAGTCGTTTTTATTGCTTAAAACACGATTTCTCGACCAGAATATGCTTTTTCAAAAAAGCCATGTTCCCATGGCGTGAGACTCGTTTTCTGTGAGAAAATGCATTAAAAGGAGGGATTTCATCAGAAACACTATAAATACATATTGTACTTGTCTGAAAACGCACAGAACCTTGAAATAGAAGGTTTCTCACCAAAAAACACATTGGTGAAACCCCTATCTTAAGGCTCTGAGTGTTTGCACACATGTACAAACAGGCATGTTTAAACTATAACGTTTTTAGTGAAATCATGTTTCTCTCGAGGAGAAAACGCGTTTAAAGCCATAAAAAGATCTCACTGTGTTTTGGCATTGACCAAGCTACCAACCACCTAAAAAATGATCAGAACTGGAGAAATTACACATTGACATTGGGTGAAATCATGTAACTCTTAAGGACGTGTTGCAGACTTGTTGAATAGATTCATTTTTCTTGTTTTGTTTGTTTTTGATGAAATTGTGCTTTTCTCGCCGAGAAAAGGCGTTTAACGCGATAAAAAGGTTTAGTGCGTTATGAATACGGGCTAGCTTACCAAAAGTACAAATGTGAACTAAATAAGGCCGGGAGTCGTTTTTATTGCTTAAAACACGATTTCTCGACCAGAATATGCTTTTTCAAAAAAGCCATGTTCCCATGGCGAGAGACTCGTTTTCTGTGAGAAAATGCATTAAAAGGAGGGATTTAATCAGAAACACTATAAATACATATTGTACTTGTCTGAAAACGCACAGAACCTTGAAATAGAAGGTTTCTCACCAAAAAACACATTGGTGAAACCCCTATCTTAAGGCTCTGAGTGTTTGCACACATGTACAAACAGGCATGTTTAAACTATAACGTTTTTAGTGAAATCATGTTTCTCTCGAGGAGAAAACGCGTTTAAAGCCATAAAAAGATCTCGCTGTGTTTTGGCATTGACCAAGCTACCAACCACCTAAAAAATGATCAGAACTGGAGAAATTACACATTGACATTGGGTGAAATCATGTAACTCTTAAGGACGTGTTGCAGACTTGTTGAATAGATTCATTTTTCTTGTTTTGTTTGTTTTTGATGAAATTGTGCTTTTCTCGCCGAGAAAAGGCGTTTAACGCGATAAAAAGGTTTAGTGCGTTATGAATACGGGCTAGCTTACCAAAAGTACAAATGTGAACTAAATAAGGCCGGGAGTCGTTTTTATTGCTTAAAACACGATTTCTCGACCAGAATATGCTTTTTCAAAAAAGCCATGTTCCCATGGCGAGAGACTCGTTTTCTGTGAGAAAATGCATTAAAAGGAGGGATATCATCAGAAACACTATAAATATATATTGTACTTGTCTGAAAACGCACAGAACCTTGAAATAGAAGGTTTCTCACCAAAAAACACATTGGTGAAACCCCTATCTTAAGGCTCTGAGTGTTTGCACACATGTACAAACAGGCATGTTTAAACTATAACGTTTTTAGTGAAATCATGTTTCTCTCGAGGAGAAAACGCGTTTAAAGCCATAAAAAGATCTCACTGTGTTTTGGCATTGACCAAGCTACCAACCACCTAAAAAATGATCAGAACTGGAGAAATTACACATTGACATTGGGTGAAATCATGTAACTCTTAAGGACGTGTTGCAGACTTGTTGAATACATTCATTTTTCTTGTTTTGTTTGTTTTTGATGAAATTGTGCTTTTCTCGTCGAGAAAAGGCGTTTAACGCGATAAAAAGGTTTAGTGCGTTATGAATACGGGCTAGCTTACCAAAAGTACAAATGTGAACTAAATAAGGCCGGGAGTCGTTTTTATTGCTTAAAACACGATTTGTCGACCAGAATATGCTTTTTCAAAAAAGCCATGTTCCCATGGCGAGAGACTCGTTTTCTGTGAGAAAATGCATTAAAAGGAGGGATTTCATCAGAAACACTATAAATACATATTGTACTTGTCTGAAAACGCACAGAACCTTGAAATAGAAGGTTTCTCACCAAAAAACACATTGGTGAAACCCCTATCTTAAGGCTCTGAGTGTTTGCACACATGTACAAACAGGCATGTTTAAACTATAACGTTTTTAGTGAAATCATGTTTCTCTCGAGGAGAAAACGCGTTTAAAGCCATAAAAAGATCTCGCTGTGTTTTGGCATTGACCAAGCTACCAACCACCTAAAAAATGATCAGAACTGGAGAAATTACACATTGACATTGGGTGAAATCATGTAACTCTTGAGGACGTGTTGCAGACTTGTTGAATAGATTCATTTTTCTTGTTTTGTTTGTTTTTGATGAAATTGTGCTTTTCTCGCCGAGAAAAGGCGTTTAACGCGATAAAATGTGTTTTTTGGTGAGAAACCTTCTATTTCAAGGTTCTGTGCGTTTTCAGACAAGTACAATATGTATTTATAGTGTTTCTGATGATATCCCTCCTTTTAATGCATTTTCTCACAGAAAACGAGTCTCTCGCCATGGGAACATGGCTTTTTTGAAAAAGCATATTCTGGTCGAGAAATCGTGTTTTAAGCAATAAAAACGACTCCCGGCCTTATTTAGTTCACATTTGGACTTTTGGTAAGCTAGCCCGTATTCATAACGCACTAAACCTTTTTATCGCGTTAAACGCCTTTTCTCGACGAGAAAAGCACAATTTCATCAAAAACAAACAAAACAAGAAAAATGAATGTATTCAACAAGTCTGCAACACGTCCTTAAGAGTTACATGATTTCACCCAATGTCAATGTGTAATTTCTCCAGTTCTGATCATTTTTTAGGTGGTTGGTAGCTTGGTCAATGCCAAAACACAGTGAGATCTTTTTATGGCTTTAAACGCGTTTTCTCCTCGAGAGAAACATGATTTCACTAAAAACGTTATAGTTTAAACATGCCTGTTTGTACATGTGTGCAAACACTCAGAGCCTTAAGATAGGGGTTTCACCAATGTGTTTTTTGGTGAGAAACCTTCTATTTCAAGGTTCTGTGCGTTTTCAGACAAGTACAATATGTATTTATAGTGTTTCTGATGAAATCCCTCCTTTTAATGCATTTTCTCACAGAAAACGAGTCTCTCGCCATTGGTGAAACCCCTATCTTAAGGCTCTGAGTGTTTGCACACATGTACAAACAGGCATGTTTAAACTATAACGTTTTTAGTGAAATCATGTTTCTCTCGAGGAGAAAACGCGTTTAAAGCCATAAAAAGATCTCACTGTGTTTTGGCATTGACCAAGCTACCAACCACCTAAAAAATGATCAGAACTGGAGAAATTACACATTGACATTGGGTGAAATCATGTAACTCTTAAGGACGTGTTGCAGACTTGTTGAATACATTCATTTTTCTTGTTTTGTTTGTTTTTGATGAAATTGTGCTTTTCTCGTCGAGAAAAGGCGTTTAACGCGATAAAAAGGTTTAGTGCGTTATGAATACGGGCTAGCTTACCAAAAGTACAAATGTGAACTAAATAAGGCCGGGAGTCGTTTTTATTGCTTAAAACACGATTTCTCGACCAGAATATGCTTTTTCAAAAAAGCCATGTTCCCATGGCGAGAGACTCGTTTTCTGTGAGAAAATGCATTAAAAGGAGGGATTTCATCAGAAACACTATAAATACATATTGTACTTGTCTGAAAACGCACAAAACCTTGAAATAGAAGGTTTCTCACCAAAAAACACATTGGTGAAACCCCTATCTTAAGGCTCTGAGTGTTTGCACACATGTACAAACAGGCATGTTTAAACTATAACGTTTTTAGTGAAATCATGTTTCTCTCGAGGAGAAAACGCGTTTAAAGCCATAAAAAGATCTCACTGTGTTTTGGCATTGACCAAGCTACCAACCACCTAAAAAATGATCAGAACTGGAGAAATTACACATTGACATTGGGTGAAATCATGTAACTCTTAAGGACGTGTTGCAGACTTGTTGAATACATTCATTTTTCTTGTTTTGTTTGTTTTTGATGAAATTGTGCTTTTCTCGTCGAGAAAAGGCGTTTAACGCGATAAAAAGGTTTAGTGCGTTATGAATACGGGCTAGCTTACCAAAAGTACAAATGTGAACTAAATCAGGCCGGGAGTCGTTTTTATTGCTTAAAACACGATTTCTCGACCAGAATATGCTTTTTCAAAAAAGCCATGTTCCCATGGCGAGAGACTCGTTTTCTGTGAGAAAATGCATTAAAAGGAGGGATTTCATCAGAAACACTATAAATACATATTGTACTTGTCTGAAAACGCACAGAACCTTGAAATAGAAGGTTTCTCACCAAAAAACACATTGGTGAAACCCCTATCTTAAGGCTCTGAGTGTTTGCACACATGTACAAACAGGCATGTTTAAACTATAACGTTTTTAGTGAAATCATGTTTCTCTCGAGGAGAAAACGCGTTTAAAGCCATAAAAAGATCTCACTGTGTTTTGGCATTGACCAAGCTACCAACCACCTAAAAAATGATCAGAACTGGAGAAATTAAACATTGACATTGGGTGAAATCATGTAACTCTTAAGGACGTGTTGCAGACTTGTTGAATACATTCATTTTTCTTGTTTTGTTTGTTTTTGATGAAATTGTGCTTTTCTCGTCGAGAAAAGGCGTTTAACGCGATAAAAAGGTTTAGTGCGTTATGAATACGGGCTAGCTTACCAAAAGTACAAATGTGAACTAAATAAGGCCGGGAGTCGTTTTTATTGCTTAAAACACGATTTCTCGACCAGAATATGCTTTTTCAAAAAAGCCATGTTCCCATGGCGAGAGACTCGTTTTCTGTGAGAAAATGAATTAAAAGGAGGGATTTCATCAGAAACACTATAAATACATATTGTACTTGTCTGAAAACGCACAGAACCTTGAAATAGAAGGTTTCTCACCAAAAAACACATTGGTGAAACCCCTATCTTAAGGCTCTGAGTGTTTGCACACATGTACAAACAGGCATGTTTAAACTATAACGTTTTTAGTGAAATCATGTTTCTCTCGAGGAGAAAACGCGTTTAAAGCCATAAAAAGATCTCGCTGTGTTTTGGCATTGACCAAGCTACCAACCACAAAAAAAATGATCAGAACTGGAGAAATTACACATTGACATTGGGTGAAATCATGTAACTCTTAAGGACGTGTTGCAGACTTGTTGAATACATTCATTTTTCTTGTTTTGTTTGTTTTTGATGAAATTGTGCTTTTCTCGTCGAGAAAAGGCGTTTAACGCGATAAAAAGGTTTAGTGCGTTATGAATACGGGCTAGCTTACCAAAAGTACAAATGTGAACTAAATAAGGCCGGGAGTCGTTTTTATTGCTTAAAACACGATTTCTCGACCAGAATATGCTTTTTCAAAAAAGCCATGTTCCCATGGCGAGAGACTCGTTTTCTGTGAGAAAATGCATTAAAAGGAGGGATTTCATCAGAAACACTATAAATACATATTGTACTTGTCTGAAAACGCACAGAACCTTGAAATAGAAGGTTTCTCACCAAAAAACACATTGGTGAAACCCCTATCTTAAGGCTCTGAGTGTTTGCACACATGTACAAACAGGCATGTTTAAACTATAACGTTTTTAGTGAAATCATGTTTCTCTCGAGGAGAAAACGCGTTTAAAGCCATAAAAAGATCTCACTGTGTTTTGGCATTGACCAAGCTACCAACAACCTAAAAAATGATCAGAACTGGAGAAATTACACATTGACATTGGGTGAAATCATGTAACTCTTAAGGACGTGTTGCAGACTTGTTGAATAGATTCATTTTTCTTGTTTTGTTTGTTTTTGATGAAATTGTGCTTTTCTCGTCGAGAAAAGGCGTTTAACGCGATAAAAAGGTTTAGTGCGTTATGAATACGGGCTAGCTTACCAAAAGTACAAATGTGAACTAAATAAGGCCGGGAGTCGTTTTTATTGCTTAAAACACGATTTCTCGACCAGAATATGCTTTTTCAAAAAAGCCATGTTCCCATGGCGAGAGACTCGTTTTCTGTGAGAAAATGCATTAAAAGGAGGGATTTCATCAGAAACACTATAAATACATATTGTACTTGTCTGAAAACGCACAGAACCTTGAAATAGAAGGTTTCTCACCAAAAAACACATTGGTGAAACCCCTATCTTAAGGCTCTGAGTGTTTGCACACATGTACAAACAGGCATGTTTAAACTATAACGTTTTTAGTGAAATCATGTTTCTCTCGAGGAGAAAACGCGTTTAAAGCCATAAAAAGATCTCACTGTGTTTTGGCATTGACCAAGCTACCAACAACCTAAAAAATGATCAGAAATGGAGAAATTACACATTGACATTGGGTGAAATCATGTAACTCTTAAGGACGTGTTGCAGACTTGTTGAATAGATTCATTTTTCTTGTTTTGTTTGTTTTTGATGAAAATGTGCTTTTCTCGTCGAGAAAAGGCGTTTAACGCGATAAAAAGGTTTAGTGCGTTATGAATCCGGGCTAGCTTACCAAAAGTACAAATGTGAACTAAATAAGGCCGGGAGTCGTTTTTATTGCTTAAAACACGATTTCTCGACCAGAATATGCTTTTTCAAAAAAGCCATGTTCCCATTGCGAGACACTCGTTTTCTGTGAGAAAATGCATTTAAAAGGAGGGATTTCATCAGAAACACTATAAATACATATTGTACTTGTCTGAAAACGCACAGAACCTTGAAATAGAAGGTTTCTCACCAAAAAACACATTGGTGAAACCCCTATCTTAAGGCTCTGAGTGTTTGCACACATGTACAACAGGCATGTTTAAACTATAACGTTTTTAGTGAAATCATGTTTCTCTCGAGGAGAAAACGCGTTTAAAGCCATAAAAAGATCTCAATGTGTTTTGGCATTGACCAAGCTACCAACAACCTAAAAAATGATCAGAACTGGAGAAATTACACATTGACATTGGGTGAAATCATGTAACTCTTAAGGACGTGTTGCAGACTTGTTGAATAGATTCATTTTTCTTGTTTTGTTTGTTTTTAATGAAATTGTGCTTTTCTCGTCGAGAAAAGGCGTTTAACGCGGTAAAAAGGTTTAGTGCGTTATGAGTACGGGCTAGCTTACCAAAAGTACAAATGTGAACTAAATAAGGCCGGGAGTCGTTTTAATTGCTTAAAACACGATTTCTCGACCAGAATATGCTTTTTCAAAAAAGCCATGTTCCCATGGCGAGAGACTCGTTTTCTGTGAGAAAATGCATTAAAAGGAGGGATTTCATCAGAAACACTATAAATACATATTGTACTTGTCTGAAAACGCACAGAACCTTGAAATAGAAGGTTTCTCACCAAAAAACACATTGGTGAAACCCCTATCTTAAGGCTCTGAGTGTTTGCACACATGTACAAACAGGCATGTTTAAACTATAACGTTTTTAGTGAAATCATGTTTCTCTCGAGGAGAAAACGCGTTTAAAGCCATAAAAAGATCTCACTGTGTTTTGGCATTGACCAAGCTACCAACCACCTAAAAAATGATCAGAACTGGAGAAATTACACATTGACATTGGGTGAAATCATGTAACTCTTAAGGACGTGTTGCAGACTTGTTGAATAGATTCATTTTTCTTGTTTTGTTTGTTTAATGAAAATGTGCTTTTCTCGTCGAGAAAAGGCGTTTAACGCGATAAAAAGGTTTAGTGCGTTATGAATACGGGCTAGCTTACCAAAAGTACAAATGTGAACTAAATAAGGCCGGGAGTCGTTTTTATTGCTTAAAACACGATTTCTCGACCAGAATATGCTTTTTCAAAAAAGCCATGTTCCCATGGCAAGAGACTCGTTTTCTGTGAGAAAATGCATTAAAAGGAGGGATTTCATCAGAAACACTATAAATACATATTGTACTTGTCTGAAAACGCACAGAACCCTGAAATAGAAGGTTTCTCACCAAAAAACACATTGGTGAAACCCCTATCTTAAGGCTCTGAGTGTTTGCACACATGTACAACAGGCATGTTTAAACTATAACGTTTTTAGTGAAATCATGTTTCTCTCGAGGAGAAAACGCGTTTAAAGCCATAAAAAGATCTGACTGTGTTTTGGCATTGACCAAGCTACCAACAACCTAAAAAATGATCAGAACTGGAGAAATTACACATTGACATTGGGTGAAATCATGTAACTCTTAAGGACGTGTTGCAGACTTGTTGAATAGATTCATTTTTCTTGTTTTGTTTGTTTTTGATGAAATTGTGCTTTTCTCGTCGAGAAAAGGCGTTTAACGCGATAAAAAGTTTTAGTGCGTTATGAATACGGGCTAGCTTACCAAAAGTACAAATGTGAACTAAATAAGGCCGGGAGTCGTTTTTATTGCTTAAAACACGATTTCTCGACCAGAATATGCTTTTTCAAAAAAGCCATGTTCCCATGGCGAGAGACTCGTTTTCTGTGAGAAAATGCATTAAAAGGAGGGATTTCATCAGAAACACTATAAATACATATTGTACTTGTCTGAAAACGCACAGAACCTTGAAATAGAAGGTTTCTCACCAAAAAACACATTGGTGAAACCCCTACCTTAAGGCTCTGAGTGTTTGCACACATGTACAAACAGGCATGTTTAAACTATAACGTTTTTAGTGAAATCATGTTTCTCTCGAGGAGAAAACGCGTTTAAAGCCATAAAAAGATCTCACTGTGTTTTGGCATTGACCAAGCTACCAACAACCTAAAAAATGATCAGAACTGGAGAAATTACACATTGACATTGGGTGAAATCATGTAACTCTTAAGGACGTGTTGCAGACTTGTTGAATAGATTCATTTTTCTTGTTTTGTTTGTTTTTGATGAAAATGTGCTTTTCTCGTCGAAAAAAGGCGTTTAACGCGATAAAAAGGTTTAGTGCGTTATGAATACGGGCTAGCTTACCAAAAGTACAAATGTGAACTAAATAAGGCCGGGAGTCGTTTTTATTGCTTAAAACACGATTTCTCGACCAGAATATGCTTTTTCAAAAAAGCCATGTTCCCATGGCGAGAGACTCGTTTTCTGTGAGAAAATGCATTAAAAGGAGGGATTTCATCAGAAACACTATAAATACATATTGTACTTGTCTGAAAACGCACAGAACCTTGAAATAGAAGGTTTCTCACCAAAAAACACATTGGTGAAACCCCTATCTTAAGGCTCTGAGTGTTTGCACACATGTACAAACAGGCATGTTTAAACTATAACGTTTTTAGTGAAATCATGTTTCTCTTGGGGAGAAAACGCGTTTAAAGCCATAAAAAGATCTCGCTGTGTTTTGGCATTGACCAAGCTACCAACCACCTAAAAAATGATCAGAACTGGAGAAATTACACATTGACATTGGGTGAAATCATGTAACTCTTAAGGACGTGTTGCAGACTTGTTGAATAGATTCATTTTTCTTGTTTTGTTTGTTTTTGATGAAATTGTGCTTTTCTCGCCGAGAAAAGGCGTTTAACGCGATAAAAAGGTTTAGTGCGTTATGAATACGGGCTAGCTTACCAAAAGTACAAATGTGAACTAAATAAGGCCGGGAGTCGTTTTTATTGCTTAAAACACGATTTCTCGACCAGAATATGCTTTTTCAAAAAAGCCATGTTCCCATGGCGAGAGACTCGTTTTCTGTGAGAAAATGCATTAAAAGGAGGGATTTCATCAGAAACACTATAAATACATATTGTACTTGTCTGAAAACGCACAGAACCTTGAAATAGAAGGTTTCTCACCAAAAAACACATTGGTGAAACCCCTATCTTAAGGCTCTGAGTGTTTGCACACATGTACAAACAGGCATGTTTAAACTATAACGTTTTTAGTGAAATCATGTTTCTCCCGAGGAGAAAACGCGTTTAAAGCCATAAAAAGATCTCGCTGTGTTTTGGCATTGACCAAGCTACCAACCACCTAAAAAATGATCAGAACTGGAGAAATTACACATTGACATTGGGTGAAATCATATAACTCTTAAGGACGTGTTGCAGACTTGTTGAATAGATTCATTTTTCTTGTTTTGTTTGTTTTTGATGAAATTGTGCTTTTCTCGTCGAGAAAAGGCGTTTAACGCGATAAAAAGGTTTAGTGCGTTATGAATACGGGCTAGCTTACCAAAAGTACAAATGTGAACTAAATAAGGCCGGGAGTCGTTTTTATTGCTTAAAACACGATTCTTCGACCAGAATATGCTTTTTCAAAAAAGCCATGTTCCCATGGCGAGAGACTCGTTTTCTGTGAGAAAATGCATTAAAAGGAGGGATTTCATCAGAAACACTATAAATACATATTGTACTTGTCTGAAAACGCACAGAACCTTGAAATAGAAGGTTTCTCACCAAAAAACACATTGGTGAAACCCCTATCTTAAGGCTCTGAGTGTTTGCACACATGTACAAACAGGCATGTTTAAACTATAACGTTTTTAGTGAAATCATGTTTCTCTTGGGGAGAAAACGCGTTTAAAGCCATAAAAAGATCTCGCTGTGTTTTGGCATTGACCAAGCTACCAACCACCTAAAAAATGATCAGAACTGGAGAAATTACACATTGAAATTGGGTGAAATCATGTAACTCTTAAGGACGTGTTGCAGACTTGTTGAATAGATTCATTTTTCTTGTTTTGTTTGTTTTTGATGAAATTGTGCTTTTCTCGTCGAGAAAAGGCGTTTAACGCGATAAAAAGGTTTAGTGCGTTATGAATACGGGCTAGCTTACCAAAAGTACAAATGTGAACTAAATCAGGCCGGGAGTCGTTTTTATTGCTTAAAACACGATTTCTCGACCAGAATATGCTTTTTCAAAAAAGCCATGTTCCCATGGCGAGAGACTCGTTTTCTGTGAGAAAATGCATTAAAAGGAGGGATTTCATCAGAAACACTATAAATACATATTGTACTTGTCTGAAAACGCACAGAACCTTGAAATAGAAGGTTTCTCACCAAAAAACACATTGGTGAAACCCCTATCTTAAGGCTCTGAGTGTTTGCACACATGTACAAACAGGCATGTTTAAACTATAACGTTTTTAGTGAAATCATGTTTCTCCCGAGGAGAAAACGCGTTTAAAGCCATAAAAAGATCTCGCTGTGTTTTGGCATTGACCAAGCTACCAACAACCTAAAAAATGATCAGAACTGGAGAAATTACACATTGACATTGGGTGAAATCATGTAACTCTTAAGGACGTGTTGCAGACTTGTTGAATAGATTCATTTTTCTTGTTTTGTTTGTTTTTGATGAAATTGTGCTTTTCTCGTCGAGAAAAGGCGTTTAACGCGATAAAAAGGTTTAGTGCGTTATGAATACGGGCTAGCTTACCAAAAGTACAAATGTGAACTAAATAAGGCCGGGAGTCGTTTTTATTGCTTAAAACACGATTTCTCGACCAGAATATGCTTTTTCAAAAAAGCCATGTTCCCATGGCGAGAGACTCGTTTTCTGTGAGAAAATGCATTAAAAGGAGGGATTTCATCAGAAACACTATAAATACATATTGTACTTGTCTGAAAACGCACAGAACCTTGAAATAGAAGGTTTCTCACCAAAAAACACATTGGTGAAACCCCTATCTTAAGGCTCTGAGTGTTTGCACACATGTACAAACAGGCATGTTTAAACTATAACGTTTTTAGTGAAATCATGTTTCTCTCGGGGAGAAAACGCGTTTAAAGCCATAAAAAGATCTCGCTGTGTTTTGGCATTGACCAAGCTACCAACCACCTAAAAAATGATCAGAACTGGAGAAATTACACATTGACAATGGGTGAAATCATATAACTCTTAAGGACGTGTTGCAGACTTGTTGAATAGATTCATTTTTCTTGTTTTGTTTGTTTTTGATGAAATTGTGCTTTTCTCGTCGAGAAAAGGCGTTTAACGCGATAAAAAGGTTTAGTGCGTTATGAATACGGGCTAGCTTACCAAAAGTACAAATGTGAACTAAATAAGGCCGGGAGTCGTTTTTATTGCTTAAAACACAATTTCTCGACCAGAATATGCTTTTTCAAAAAAGCCATGTTCCCATGGCGAGAGACTCGTTTTCTGTGAGAAAATGCATTAAAAGGAGGGATTTCATCAGAAACACTATAAATACATATTGTACTTGTCTGAAAACGCACAGAACCTTGAAATAGAAGGTTTCTCACCAAAAAACACATTGGTGAAACCCCTATCTTAAGGCTCTGAGTGTTTGCACACATGTACAAACAGGCATGTTTAAACTATAACGTTTTTAGTGAAATCATGTTTCTCTTGGGGAGAAAACGCGTTTAAAGCCATAAAAAGATCTCGCTGTGTTTTGGCATTGACCAAGCTACCAACCACCTAAAAAATGATCAGAACTGGAGAAATTACACATTGAAATTGGGTGAAATCATGTAACTCTTAAGGACGTGTTGCAGACTTGTTGAATAGATTCATTTTTCTTGTTTTGTTTGTTTTTGATGAAATTGTGCTTTTCTCGTCGAGAAAAGGCGTTTAACGCGATAAAAAGGTTTAGTGCGTTATGAATACGGGCTAGCTTACCAAAAGTACAAATGTGAACTAAATCAGGCCGGGAGTCGTTTTTATTGCTTAAAACACGATTTCTCGACCAGAATATGCTTTTTCAAAAAAGCCATGTTCCCATGGCGAGAGACTCGTTTTCTGTGAGAAAATGCATTAAAAGGAGGGATTTCATCAGAAACACTATAAATACATATTGTACTTGTCTGAAAACGCACAGAACCTTGAAATAGAAGGTTTCTCACCAAAAAACACATTGGTGAAACCCCTATCTTAAGGCTCTGAGTGTTTGCACACATGTACAAACAGGCATGTTTAAACTATAACGTTTTTAGTGAAATCATGTTTCTCCCGAGGAGAAAACGCGTTTAAAGCCATAAAAAGATCTCGCTGTGTTTTGGCATTGACCAAGCTACCAACAACCTAAAAAATGATCAGAACTGGAGAAATTACACATTGACATTGGGTGAAATCATGTAACTCTTAAGGACGTGTTGCAGACTTGTTGAATAGATTCATTTTTCTTGTTTTGTTTGTTTTTGATGAAATTGTGCTTTTCTCGTCGAGAAAAGGCGTTTAACGCGATAAAAAGGTTTAGTGCGTTATGAATACGGGCTAGCTTACCAAAAGTACAAATGTGAACTAAATAAGGCCGGGAGTCGTTTTTATTGCTTAAAACACGATTTCTCGACCAGAATATGCTTTTTCAAAAAAGCCATGTTCCCATGGCGAGAGACTCGTTTTCTGTGAGAAAATGCATTAAAAGGAGGGATTTCATCAGAAACACTATAAATACATATTGTACTTGTCTGAAAACGCACAGAACCTTGAAATAGAAGGTTTCTCACCAAAAAACACATTGGTGAAACCCCTATCTTAAGGCTCTGAGTGTTTGCACACATGTACAAACAGGCATGTTTAAACTATAACGTTTTTAGTGAAATCATGTTTCTCTCGGGGAGAAAACGCGTTTAAAGCCATAAAAAGATCTCGCTGTGTTTTGGCATTGACCAAGCTACCAACCACCTAAAAAATGATCAGAACTGGAGAAATTACACATTGACAATGGGTGAAATCATATAACTCTTAAGGACGTGTTGCAGACTTGTTGAATAGATTCATTTTTCTTGTTTTGTTTGTTTTTGATGAAATTGTGCTTTTCTCGTCGAGAAAAGGCGTTTAACGCGATAAAAAGGTTTAGTGCGTTATGAATACGGGCTAGCTTACCAAAAGTACAAATGTGAACTAAATAAGGCCGGGAGTCGTTTTTATTGCTTAAAACACGATTTCTCGACCAGAATATGCTTTTTCAAAAAAGCCATGTTCCCATGGCGAGAGACTCGTTTTCTGTGAGAAAATGCATTAAAAGGAGGGATTTCATCAGAAACACTATAAATACATATTGTACTTGTCTGAAAACGCACAGAACCTTGAAATAGAAGGTTTCTCACCAAAAAACACATTGGTGAAACCCCTATCTTAAGGCTCTGAGTGTTTGCACACATGTACAAACAGGCATGTTTAAACTATAACGTTTTTAGTGAAATCATGTTTCTCTCGAGGAGAAAACGCGTTTAAAGCCATAAAAAGATCTCACTGTGTTTTGGCATTGACCAAGCTACCAACAACCTAAAAAATGATCAGAACTGGAGAAATTACACATTGACATTGGGTGAAATCATGTAACTCTTAAGGACGTGTTGCAGACTTGTTGAATAGATTCATTTTTCTTGTTTTGTTTGTTTTTGATGAAAATGTGCTTTTCTCGTCGAAAAAAGGCGTTTAACGAGATAAAAAGGTTTAGTGCGTTATGAATACGGGCTAGCTTAGCAAAAGTACAAATGTGAACTAAATAAGGCCGGGAGTCGTTTTTATTGCTTAAAACACGATTTCTCGACCAGAATATGCTTTTTCAAAAAAGCCATGTTCCCATGGCGAGAGACTCGTTTTCTGTGAGAAAATGCATTAAAAGGAGGGATTTCATCAGAAACACTATAAATACATATTGTACTTGTCTGAAAACGCACAGAACCTTGAAATAGAAGGTTTCTCACCAAAAAACACATTGGTGAAACCCCTATCTTAAGGCTCTGAGTGTTTGCACACATGTACAAACAGGCATGTTTAAACTATAACGTTTTTAGTGAAATCATGTTTCTCCCGAGGAGAAAACGCGTTTAAAGCCATAAAAAGATCTCGCTGTGTTTTGGCATTGACAAAGCTACCAACCACCTAAAAAATGATCAGAACTGGAGAAATTACACATTGACATTGGGTGAAATCATATAACTCTTAAGGACGTGTTGCAGACTTGTTGAATAGATTCATTTTTCTTGTTTTGTTTTTTTTTGATGAAATTGTGCTTTTCTCGTCGAGAAAAGGCGTTTAACGCGATAAAAAGGTTTAGTGCGTTATGAATACGGGCTAGCTTAGCAAAAGTACAAATGTGAACTAAATAAGGCCGGGAGTCGTTTTTATTGCTTAAAACACGATTTCTCGACCAGAATATGCTTTTTCAAAAAAGCCATGTTCCCATGGCGAGAGACTCGTTTTCTGTGAGAAAATGCATTAAAAGGAGGGATTTCATCAGAAACACTATAAATACATATTGTACTTGTCTGAAAACGCACAGAACCTTGAAATAGAAGGTTTCTCACCAAAAAACACATTGGTGAAACCCCTATCTTAAGGCTCTGAGTGTTTGCACACATGTACAAACAGGCATGTTTAAACTATAACGTTTTTAGTGAAATCATGTTTCTCCCGAGGAGAAAACGCGTTTAAAGCCATAAAAAGATCTCGCTGTGTTTTGGCATTGACCAAGCTACCAACCACCTAAAAAATGATCAGAACTGGAGAAATTACACATTGACATTGGGTGAAATCATATAACTCTTAAGGACGTGTTGCAGACTTGTTGAATAGATTCATTTTTCTTTTTTTGTTTGTTTTTGATGAAATTGTGCTTTTCTCGTCGAGAAAAGGCGTTTAACGCGATAAAAAGGTTTAGTGCGTTATGAATACGGGCTAGCTTACCAAAAGTACAAATGTGAACTAAATAAGGCCGGGAGTCGTTTTTATTGCTTAAAACACGATTTCTCGACCAGAATATGCTTTTTCAAAAAAGCCATGTTCCCATGGCGAGAGACTCGTTTTCTGTGAGAAAATGCATTAAAAGGAGGGATTTCATCAGAAACACTATAAATACATATTGTACTTGTCTGAAAACGCACAGAACCTTGAAATAGAAGGTTTCTCACCAAAAAACACATTGGTGAAACCCCTATCTTAAGGCTCTGAGTGTTTGCACACATGTACAAACAGGCATGTTTAAACTATAACGTTTTTAGTGAAATCATGTTTCTCTCGGGGAGAAAACGCGTTTAAAGCCATAAAAAGATCTCGCTGTGTTTTGGCATTGACCAAGCTACCAACCACCTAAAAAATGATCAGAACTGGAGAAATTACACATTGACAATGGGTGAAATCATATAACTCTTAAGGACGTGTTGCAGACTTGTTGAATAGATTCATTTTTCTTTTTTTGTTTGTTTTTGATGAAATTGTGCTTTTCTCGTCGAGAAAAGGCGTTTAACGCGATAAAAAGGTTTAGTGCGTTATGAATACGGGCTAGCTTACCAAAAGTACAAATGTGAACTAAATAAGGCCGGGAGTCGTTTTTATTGCTTAAAACACGATTTCTCGACCAGAATATGCTTTTTCAAAAAAGCCATGTTCCCATGGCGAGAGACTCGTTTTCTGTGAGAAAATGCATTAAAAGGAGGGATTTCATCAGAAACACTATAAATACATATTGTACTTGTCTGAAAACGCACAGAACCTTGAAATAGAAGGTTTCTCACCAAAAAACACATTGGTGAAACCCCTATCTTAAGGCTCTGAGTGTTTGCACACATGTACAAACAGGCATGTTTAAACTATAACGTTTTTAGTGAAATCATGTTTCTCCCGAGGAGAAAACGCGTTTAAAGCCATAAAAAGATCTCGCTGTGTTTTGGCATTGACCAAGCTACCAACCACCTAAAAAATGATCAGAACTGGAGAAATTACACATTGACAATGGGTGAAATCATATAACTCTTAAGGACGTGTTGCAGACTTGTTGAATAGATTCATTTTTCTTGTTTTGTTTGTTTTTGATGAAATTGTGCTTTTCTCGTCGAGAAAAGGCGTTTAACGCGATAAAAAGGTTTAGTGCGTTATGAATACGGGCTAGCTTACCAAAAGTACAAATGTGAACTAAATAAGGCCGGGAGTCGTTTTTATTGCTTAAAACACGATTTCTCGACCAGAATATGCTTTTTCAAAAAAGCCATGTTCCCA
This sequence comes from Lampris incognitus, assembly GCF_029633865.1. Lineage (NCBI taxonomy): Eukaryota > Metazoa > Chordata > Actinopteri > Lampriformes > Lampridae > Lampris > Lampris incognitus. Next base: position 92,596 of record NW_026611588.1, on the reverse strand, counting down.
TGGCGAGAGACTCGTTTTCTGTGAGAAAATGCATTAAAAGGAGGGATTTCATCAGAAACACTATAAATACATATTGTACTTGTCTGAAAACGCACAGAACCTTGAAATAGAAGGTTTCTCACCAAAAAACACATTGGTGAAACCCCTATCTTAAGGCTCTGAGTGTTTGCACACATGTACAAACAGGCATGTTTAAACTATAACGTTTTTAGTGAAATCATGTTTCTCTCGAGGAGAAAACGCGTTTAAAGCCATAAAAAGATCTCACTGTGTTTTGGCATTGACCAAGCTACCAACAACCTAAAAAATGATCAGAACTGGAGAAATTACACATTGACATTGGGTGAAATCATGTAACTCTTAAGGACGTGTTGCAGACTTGTTGAATAGATTCATTTTTCTTGTTTTGTTTGTTTTTGATGAAAATGTGCTTTTCTCGTCGAAAAAAGGCGTTTAACGAGATAAAAAGGTTTAGTGCGTTATGAATACGGGCTAGCTTAGCAAAAGTACAAATGTGAACTAAATAAGGCCGGGAGTCGTTTTTATTGCTTAAAACACGATTTCTCGACCAGAATATGCTTTTTCAAAAAAGCCATGTTCCCATGGCGAGAGACTCGTTTTCTGTGAGAAAATGCATTAAAAGGAGGGATTTCATCAGAAACACTATAAATACATATTGTACTTGTCTGAAAACGCACAGAACCTTGAAATAGAAGGTTTCTCACCAAAAAACACATTGGTGAAACCCCTATCTTAAGGCTCTGAGTGTTTGCACACATGTACAAACAGGCATGTTTAAACTATAACGTTTTTAGTGAAATCATGTTTCTCCCGAGGAGAAAACGCGTTTAAAGCCATAAAAAGATCTCGCTGTGTTTTGGCATTGACAAAGCTACCAACCACCTAAAAAATGATCAGAACTGGAGAAATTACACATTGACATTGGGTGAAATCATATAACTCTTAAGGACGTGTTGCAGACTTGTTGAATAGATTCATTTTTCTTGTTTTGTTTTTTTTTGATGAAATTGTGCTTTTCTCGTCGAGAAAAGGCGTTTAACGCGATAAAAAGGTTTAGTGCGTTATGAATACGGGCTAGCTTACCAAAAGTACAAATGTGAACTAAATAAGGCCGGGAGTCGTTTTTATTGCTTAAAACACAATTTCTCGACCAGAATATGCTTTTTCAAAAAAGCCATGTTCCCATGGCGAGAGACTCGTTTTCTGTGAGAAAATGCATTAAAAGGAGGGATTTCATCAGAAACACTATAAATACATATTGTACTTGTCTGAAAACGCACAGAACCTTGAAATAGAAGGTTTCTCACCAAAAAACACATTGGTGAAACCCCTATCTTAAGGCTCTGAGTGTTTGCACACATGTACAAACAGGCATGTTTAAACTATAACGTTTTTAGTGAAATCATGTTTCTCCCGAGGAGAAAACGCGTTTAAAGCCATAAAAAGATCTCGCTGTGTTTTGGCATTGACCAAGCTACCAACCACCTAAAAAATGATCAGAACTGGAGAAATTACACATTGACATTGGGTGAAATCATATAACTCTTAAGGACGTGTTGCAGACTTGTTGAATAGATTCATTTTTCTTTTTTTGTTTGTTTTTGATGAAATTGTGCTTTTCTCGTCGAGAAAAGGCGTTTAACGCGATAAAAAGGTTTAGTGCGTTATGAATACGGGCTAGCTTACCAAAAGTACAAATGTGAACTAAATAAGGCCGGGAGTCGTTTTTATTGCTTAAAACACGATTTCTCGACCAGAATATGCTTTTTCAAAAAAGCCATGTTCCCATGGCGAGAGACTCGTTTTCTGTGAGAAAATGCATTAAAAGGAGGGATTTCATCAGAAACACTATAAATACATATTGTACTTGTCTGAAAACGCACAGAACCTTGAAATAGAAGGTTTCTCACCAAAAAACACATTGGTGAAACCCCTATCTTAAGGCTCTGAGTGTTTGCACACATGTACAAACAGGCATGTTTAAACTATAACGTTTTTAGTGAAATCATGTTTCTCTCGGGGAGAAAACGCGTTTAAAGCCATAAAAAGATCTCGCTGTGTTTTGGCATTGACCAAGCTACCAACCACCTAAAAAATGATCAGAACTGGAGAAATTACACATTGACAATGGGTGAAATCATATAACTCTTAAGGACGTGTTGCAGACTTGTTGAATAGATTCATTTTTCTTGTTTTGTTTGTTTTTGATGAAATTGTGCTTTTCTCGTCGAGAAAAGGCGTTTAACGCGATAAAAAGGTTTAGTGCGTTATGAATACGGGCTAGCTTACCAAAAGTACAAATGTGAACTAAATAAGGCCGGGAGTCGTTTTTATTGCTTAAAACACGATTTCTCGACCAGAATATGCTTTTTCAAAAAAGCCATGTTCCCATGGCGAGAGACTCGTTTTCTGTGAGAAAATGCATTAAAAGGAGGGATTTCATCAGAAACACTATAAATACATATTGTACTTGTCTGAAAACGCACAGAACCTTGAAATAGAAGGTTTCTCACCAAAAAACACATTGGTGAAACCCCTATCTTAAGGCTCTGAATGTTTGCACACATGTACAAACAGGCATGTTTAAACTATAACGTTTTTAGTGAAATCATGTTTCTCTCGAGGAGAAAACGCGTTTAAAGCCATAAAAAGATCTCACTGTGTTTTGGCATTGACCAAGCTACCAACAACCTAAAAAATGATCAGAACTGGAGAAATTACACATTGACATTGGGTGAAATCATGTAACTCTTAAGGACGTGTTGCAGACTTGTTGAATAGATTCATTTTTCTTGTTTTGTTTGTTTTTGATGAAATTGTGCTTTTCTCGTCGGGAAAAGGCGTTTAACGCGATAAAAAGGTTTAGTGCGTTATGAATACGGGCTAGCTTACCAAAAGTACAAATGTGAACTAAATAAGGCCGGGAGTCGTTTTTATTGCTTAAAACACGATTTCTCGACCAGAATATGCTTTTTCAAAAAAGCCATGTTCCCATGGCGAGAGACTCGTTTTCTGTGAGAAAATGCATTAAAAGGAGGGATTTCATCAGAAACACTATAAATACATATTGTACTTGTCTGAAAACGCACAGAACCTTGAAATAGAAGGTTTCTCACCAAAAAACACATTGGTGAAACCCCTATCTTAAGGCTCTGAGTGTTTGCACACATGTACAAACAGGCATGTTTAAACTATAACGTTTTTAGTGAAATCATGTTTCTCCCGAGGAGAAAACGCGTTTAAAGCCATAAAAAGATCTCGCTGTGTTTTGGCATTGACCAAGCTACCAACCACCTAAAAAATGATCAGAACTGGAGAAATTACACATTGACATTGGGTGAAATCATGTAACTCTTAAGGACGTGTTGCAGACTTGTTGAATAGATTCATTTTTCTTGTTTTGTTTGTTTTTGATGAAATTGTGCTTTTCTCGTCGAGAAAAGGCGTTTAACGCGATAAAAAGGTTTAGTGCGTTATGAATACGGGCTAGCTTACCAAAAGTACAAATGTGAACTAAATAAGGCCGGGGAGTCGTTTTTATTGCTTAAAACACGATTTCTCGACCAGAATATGCTTTTTCAAAAAAGCCATGTTCCCATGGCGAGAGACTCGTTTTCTGTGAGAAAATGCATTAAAAGGAGGGATTTCATCAGAAACACTATAAATACATATTGTACTTGTCTGAAAACGCACAGAACCTTGAAATAGAAGGTTTCTCACCAAAAAACACATTGGTGAAACCCCTATCTTAAGGCTCTGAGTGTTTGCACACATGTACAAACAGGCATGTTTAAACTATAACGTTTTTAGTGAAATCATGTTTCTCTCGGGGAGAAAACGCGTTTAAAGCCATAAAAAGATCTCGCTGTGTTTTGGCATTGACCAAGCTACCAACCACCTAAAAAATGATCAGAACTGGAGAAATTACACATTGACAATGGGTGAAATCATATAACTCTTAAGGACGTGTTGCAGACTTGTTGAATAGATTCATTTTTCTTGTTTTGTTTGTTTTTGATGAAATTGTGCTTTTCTCGTCGAGAAAAGGCGTTTAACGCGATAAAAAGGTTTAGTGCGTTATGAATACGGGCTAGCTTACCAAAAGTACAAATGTGAACTAAATAAGGCCGGGAGTCGTTTTTATTGCTTAAAACACGATTTCTCGACCAGAATATGCTTTTTCAAAAAAGCCATGTTCCCATGGCGAGAGACTCGTTTTCTGTGAGAAAATGCATTAAAAGGAGGGATTTCATCAGAAACACTATAAATACATATTGTACTTGTCTGAAAACGCACAGAACCTTGAAATAGAAGGTTTCTCACCAAAAAACACATTGGTGAAACCCCTATCTTAAGGCTCTGAGTGTTTGCACACATGTACAAACAGGCATGTTTAAACTATAACGTTTTTAGTGAAATCATGTTTCTCTCGAGGAGAAAACGCGTTTAAAGCCATAAAAAGATCTGACTGTGTTTTGGCATTGACCAAGCTACCAACAACCTAAAAAATGATCAGAACTGGAGAAATTACACATTGACATTGGGTGAAATCATGTAACTCTTAAGGACGTGTTGCAGACTTGTTGAATAGATTCATTTTTCTTGTTTTGTTTGTTTTTGATGAAATTGTGCTTTTCTCGTCGAGAAAAGGCGTTTAACGCGATAAAAAGTTTTAGTGCGTTATGAATACGGGCTAGCTTACCAAAAGTACAAATGTGAACTAAATAAGGCCGGGAGTCGTTTTTATTGCTTAAAACACGATTTCTCGACCAGAATATGCTTTTTCAAAAAAGCCATGTTCCCATGGCGAGAGACTCGTTTTCTGTGAGAAAATGCATTAAAAGGAGGGATTTCATCAGAAACACTATAAATACATATTGTACTTGTCTGAAAACGCACAGAACCTTGAAATAGAAGGTTTCTCACCAAAAAACACATTGGTGAAACCCCTATCTTAAGGCTCTGAGTGTTTGCACACATGTACAAACAGGCATGTTTAAACTATAACGTTTTTAGTGAAATCATGTTTCTCTCGAGGAGAAAACGCGTTTAAAGCCATAAAAAGATCTCACTGTGTTTTGGCATTGACCAAGCTACCAACAACCTAAAAAATGATCAGAACTGGAGAAATTACACATTGACATTGGGTGAAATCATGTAACTCTTAAGGACGTGTTGCAGACTTGTTGAATAGATTCATTTTTCTTGTTTTGTTTGTTTTTGATGAAAATATGCTTTTCTCGTCGAGAAAAGGCGTTTAACGCGATAAAAAGGTTTAGTGCGTTATGAATACGGGCTAGCTTACCAAAAGTACAAATGTGAACTAAATAAGGCCGGGAGTCGTTTTTATTGCTTAAAACACGATTTCTCGACCAGAATATGCTTTTTCAAAAAAGCCATGTTCCCATGGCGAGAGACTCGTTTTCTGTGAGAAAATGCATTAAAAGGAGGGATTTCATCAGAAACACTATAAATACATATTGTACTTGTCTGAAAACGCACAGAACCTTGAAATAGAAGGTTTCTCACCAAAAAACACATTGGTGAAACCCCTATCTTAAGGCTCTGAGTGTTTGCACACATGTACAAACAGGCATGTTTAAACTATAACGTTTTTAGTGAAATCATGTTTCTCCCGAGGAGAAAACGCGTTTAAAGCCATAAAAAGATCTCGCTGTGTTTTGGCATTGACCAAGCTACCAACCACCTAAAAAATGATCAGAACTGGAGAAATTACACATTGACATTGGGTGAAATCATATAACTCTTAAGGACGTGTTGCAGACTTGTTGAATAGATTCATTTTTCTTGTTTTGTTTGTTTTTGATGAAATTGTGCTTTTCTCGTCGAGAAAAGGCGTTTAACGCGATAAAAAGGTTTAGTGCGTTATGAATACGGGCTAGCTTACCAAAAGTACAAATGTGAACTAAATAAGGCCGGGAGTCGTTTTTATTGCTTAAAACACGATTTCTCGACCAGAATATGCTTTTTCAAAAAAGCCATGTTCCCATGGCGAGAGACTCGTTTTCTGTGAGAAAATGCATTAAAAGGAGGGATTTCATCAGAAACACTATAAATACATATTGTACTTGTCTGAAAACGCACAGAACCTTGAAATAGAAGGTTTCTCACCAAAAAACACATTGGTGAAACCCCTATCTTAAGGCTCTGAGTGTTTGCACACATGTACAAACAGGCATGTTTAAACTATAACGTTTTTAGTGAAATCATGTTTCTCTCGGGGAGAAAACGCGTTTAAAGCCATAAAAAGATCTCGCTGTGTTTTGGCATTGACCAAGCTACCAACCACCTAAAAAATGATCAGAACTGGAGAAATTACACATTGACAATGGGTGAAATCATATAACTCTTAAGGACGTGTTGCAGACTTGTTGAATAGATTCATTTTTCTTGTTTTGTTTGTTTTTGATGAAATTGTGCTTTTCTCGTCGAGAAAAGGCGTTTAACGCGATAAAAAGGTTTAGTGCGTTATGAATACGGGCTAGCTTACCAAAAGTACAAATGTGAACTAAATAAGGCCGGGAGTCGTTTTTATTGCTTAAAACACGATTTCTCGACCAGAATATGCTTTTTCAAAAAAGCCATGTTCCCATGGCGAGAGACTCGTTTTCTGTGAGAAAATGCATTAAAAGGAGGGATTTCATCAGAAACACTATAAATACATATTGTACTTGTCTGAAAACGCACAGAACCTTGAAATAGAAGGTTTCTCACCAAAAAACACATTGGTGAAACCCCTATCTTAAGGCTCTGAGTGTTTGCACACATGTACAAACAGGCATGTTTAAACTATAACGTTTTTAGTGAAATCATGTTTCTCTCGAGGAGAAAACGCGTTTAAAGCCATAAAAAGATCTCACTGTGTTTTGGCATTGACCAAGCTACCAACAACCTAAAAAATGATCAGAACTGGAGAAATTACACATTGACATTGGGTGAAATCATGTAACTCTTAAGGACGTGTTGCAGACTTGTTGAATAGATTCATTTTTCTTGTTTTGTTTGTTTTTGATGAAAATGTGCTTTTCTCGTCGAAAAAAGGCGTTTAACGAGATAAAAAGGTTTAGTGCGTTATGAATACGGGCTAGCTTAGCAAAAGTACAAATGTGAACTAAATAAGGCCGGGAGTCGTTTTTATTGCTTAAAACACGATTTCTCGACCAGAATATGCTTTTTCAAAAAAGCCATGTTCCCATGGCGAGAGACTCGTTTTCTGTGAGAAAATGCATTAAAAGGAGGGATTTCATCAGAAACACTATAAATACATATTGTACTTGTCTGAAAACGCACAGAACCTTGAAATAGAAGGTTTCTCACCAAAAAACACATTGGTGAAACCCCTATCTTAAGGCTCTGAGTGTTTGCACACATGTACAAACAGGCATGGTTAAACTATAACGTTTTTAGTGAAATCATGTTTCTCTCGAGGAGAAAACGCGTTTAAAGCCATAAAAAGATCTCACTGTGTTTTGGCATTGACCAAGCTACCAACAACCTAAAAAATGATCAGAACTGGAGAAATTACACATTGACATTGGGTGAAATCATGTAACTCTTAAGGACGTGTTGCAGACTTGTTGAATAGATTCATTTTTCTTGTTTTGTTTGTTTTTGATGAAATTGTGCTTTTCTCGTCGAGAAAAGGCGTTTAACGCGATAAAAAGGTTTAGTGCGTTATGAATACGGGCTAGCTTACCAAAAGTACAAATGTGAACTAAATAAGGCCGGGAGTCGTTTTTATTGCTTAAAACACGATTTCTCGACCAGAATATGCTTTTTCAAAAAAGCCATGTTCCCATGGCAAGAGACTCGTTTTCTGTGAGAAAATGCATTAAAAGGAGGGATTTCATCAGAAACACTATAAATACATATTGTACTTGTCTGAAAACGCACAGAACCTTGAAATAGAAGGTTTCTCACCAAAAAACACATTGGTGAAACCCCTATCTTAAGGCTCTGAGTGTTTGCACACATGTACAAACAGGCATGTTTAAACTATAACGTTTTTAGTGAAATCATGTTTCTCTCGAGGAGAAAACGCGTTTAAAGCCATAAAAAGATCTCACTGTGTTTTGGCATTGACCAAGCTACCAACAACCTAAAAAATGATCAGAACTGGAGAAATTACACATTGACATTGGGTGAAATCATGTAACTCTTAAGGACGTGTTGCAGACTTGTTGAATAGATTCATTTTTCTTGTTTTGTTTGTTTTTGATGAAAATGTGCTTTTCTCGTCGAAAAAAGGCGTTTAACGCGATAAAAAGGTTTAGTGCGTTATGAATACGGGCTAGCTTACCAAAAGTACAAATGTGAACTAAATAAGGCCGGGAGTCGTTTTTATTGCTTAAAACACGATTTCTCGACCAGAATATGCTTTTTCAAAAAAGCCATGTTCCCATGGCGAGAGACTCGTTTTCTGTGAGAAAATGCATTAAAAGGAGGGATTTCATCAGAAACACTATAAATACATATTGTACTTGTCTGAAAACGCACAGAACCTTGAAATAGAAGGTTTCTCACCAAAAAACACATTGGTGAAACCCCTATCTTAAGGCTCTGAGTGTTTGCACACATGTACAAACAGGCATGTTTAAACTATAACGTTTTTAGTGAAATCATGTTTCTCTCGAGGAGAAAACGCGTTTAAAGCCATAAAAAGATCTCACTGTGTTTTGGCATTGACCAAGCTACCAACAACCTAAAAAATGATCAGAACTGGAGAAATTACACATTGACATTGGGTGAAATCATGTAACTCTTAAGGACGTGTTGCAGACTTGTTGAATAGATTCATTTTTCTTGTTTTGTTTGTTTTTGATGAAAATATGCTTTTCTCGTCGAGAAAAGGCGTTTAACGCGATAAAAAGGTTTAGTGCGTTATGAATACGGGCTAGCTTACCAAAAGTACAAATGTGAACTAAATAAGGCCGGGAGTCGTTTTTATTGCTTAAAACACGATTTCTCGACCAGAATATGCTTTTTCAAAAAAGCCATGTTCCCATGGCGAGAGACTCGTTTTCTGTGAGAAAATGCATTAAAAGGAGGGATTTCATCAGAAACACTATAAATACATATTGTACTTGTCTGAAAACGCACAGAACCTTGAAATAGAAGGTTTCTCACCAAAAAACACATTGGTGAAACCCCTATCTTAAGGCTCTGAGTGTTTGCACACATGTACAAACAGGAATGTTTAAACTATAACGTTTTTAGTGAAATCATGTTTCTCTCGGGGAGAAAACGCGTTTAAAGCCATAAAAAGATCTCGCTGTGTTTTGGCATTGACCAAGCTACCAACCACCTAAAAAATGATCAGAACTGGAGAAATTACACATTGACATTGGGTGAAATCATGTAACTCTTAAGGACGTGTTGCAGACTTGTTGAATAGATTCATTTTTCTTGTTTTGTTTGTTTTTGATGAAAATGTGCTTTTCTCGTCGAAAAAAGGCGTTTAACGAGATAAAAAGGTTTAGTGCGTTATGAATACGGGCTAGCTTACCAAAAGTACAAATGTGAACTAAATAAGGCCGGGAGTCGTTTTTATTGCTTAAAACACGATTTCTCGACCAGAATATGCTTTTTCAAAAAAGCCATGTTCCCATGGCGAGAGACTCGTTTTCTGTGAGAAAATGCATTAAAAGGAGGGATTTCATCAGAAACACTATAAATACATATTGTACTTGTCTGAAAACGCACAGAATCTTGAAATAGAAGGTTTCTCACCAAAAAACACATTGGTGAAACCCCTATCTTAAGGCTCTGAGTGTTTGCACACATGTACAAACAGGAATGTTTAAACTATAACGTTTTTAGTGAAATCATGTTTCTCTCGAGGAGAAAACGCGTTTAAAGCCATAAAAAGATCTCACTGTGTTTTGGCATTGACCAAGCTACCAACCACCTAAAAAATGATCAGAACTGGAGAAATTACACATTGACATTGGGTGAAATCATGTAACTCTTAAGGACGTGTTGCAGACTTGTTGAATAGATTCATTTTTCTTGTTTTGTTTGTTTTTGATGAAATTGTGCTTTTCTCGTCGAGAAAAGGCGTTTAACGCGATAAAAAGGTTTAGTGCGTTATGAATACGGGCTAGCTTAGCAAAAGTACAAATGTGAACTAAATAAGGCCGGGAGTCGTTTTTATTGCTTAAAACACGATTTCTCGACCAGAATATGCTTTTTCAAAAAAGCCATGTTCCCATGGCGAGAGACTCGTTTTCTGTGAGAAAATGCATTAAAAGGAGGGATTTCATCAGAAACACTATAAATACATATTGTACTTGTCTGAAAACGCACAGAACCTTGAAATAGAAGGTTTCTCACCAAAAAACACATTGGTGAAACCCCTATCTTAAGGCTCTGAGTGTTTGCACACATGTACAAACAGGCATGTTTAAACTATAACGTTTTTAGTGAAATCATGTTTCTCTCGAGGAGAAAACGCGTTTAAAGCCATAAAAAGATCTCACTGTGTTTTGGCATTGACCAAGCTACCAACAACCTAAAAAATGATCAGAACTGGAGAAATTACACATTGACATTGGGTGAAATCATGTAACTCTTAAGGACGTGTTGCAGACTTGTTGAATAGATTCATTTTTCTTGTTTTGTTTGTTTTTGATGAAAATATGCTTTTCTCGTCGAGAAAAGGCGTTTAACGCGATAAAAAGGTTTAGTGCGTTATGAATACGGGCTAGCTTACCAAAATTACAAATGTGAACTAAATAAGGCCGGGAGTCGTTTTTATTGCTTAAAACACGATTTCTCGACCAGAATATGCTTTTTCAAAAAAGCCATGTTCCCATGGCGAGAGACTCGTTTTCTGTGAGAAAATGCATTAAAAGGAGGGATTTCATCAGAAACACTATAAATACATATTGTACTTGTCTGAAAACGCACAGAACCTTGAAATAGAAGGTTTCTCACCAAAAAACACATTGGTGAAACCCCTATCTTAAGGCTCTGAGTGTTTGCACACATGTACAAACAGGCATGTTTAAACTATAACGTTTTTAGTGAAATCATGTTTCTCCCGAGGAGAAAACGCGTTTAAAGCCATAAAAAGATCTCGCTGTGTTTTGGCATTGACCAAGCTACCAACCACCTAAAAAATGATCAGAACTGGAGAAATTACACATTGACATTGGGTGAAATCATATAACTCTTAAGGACGTGTTGCAGACTTGTTGAATAGATTCATTTTTCTTGTTTTGTTTGTTTTTGATGAAATTGTGCTTTTCTCGTCGAGAAAAGGCGTTTAACGCGATAAAAAGGTTTAGTGCGTTATGAATACGGGCTAGCTTACCAAAAGTACAAATGTGAACTAAATAAGGCCGGGAGTCGTTTTTATTGCTTAAAACACGATTTCTCGACCAGAATATGCTTTTTCAAAAAAGCCATGTTCCCATGGCGAGAGACTCGTTTTCTGTGAGAAAATGCATTAAAAGGAGGGATTTCATCAGAAACACTATAAATACATATTGTACTTGTCTGAAAACGCACAGAACCTTGAAATAGAAGGTTTCTCACCAAAAAACACATTGGTGAAACCCCTATCTTAAGGCTCTGAGTGTTTGCACACATGTACAAACAGGCATGTTTAAACTATAACGTTTTTAGTGAAATCATGTTTCTCTCGGGGAGAAAACGCGTTTAAAGCCATAAAAAGATCTCGCTGTGTTTTGGCATTGACCAAGCTACCAACCACCTAAAAAATGATCAGAACTGGAGAAATTACACATTGACAATGGGTGAAATCATATAACTCTTAAGGACGTGTTGCAGACTTGTTGAATAGATTCATTTTTCTTGTTTTGTTTGTTTTTGATGAAATTGTGCTTTTCTCGTCGAGAAAAGGCGTTTAACGCGATAAAAAGGTTTAGTGCGTTATGAATACGGGCTAGCTTACCAAAAGTACAAATGTGAACTAAATAAGGCCGGGAGTCGTTTTTATTGCTTAAAACACGATTTCTCGACCAGAATATGCTTTTTCAAAAAAGCCATGTTCCCATGGCGAGAGACTCGTTTTCTGTGAGAAAATGCATTAAAAGGAGGGATTTCATCAGAAACACTATAAATACATATTGTACTTGTCTGAAAACGCACAGAACCTTGAAATAGAAGGTTTCTCACCAAAAAACACATTGGTGAAACCCCTATCTTAAGGCTCTGAGTGTTTGCACACATGTACAAACAGGCATGTTTAAACTATAACGTTTTTAGTGAAATCATGTTTCTCTCGAGGAGAAAACGCGTTTAAAGCCATAAAAAGATCTCACTGTGTTTTGGCATTGACCAAGCTACCAACAACCTAAAAAATTATCAGAACTGGAGAAATTACACATTGACATTGGGTGAAATCATGTAACTCTTAAGGACGTGTTGCAGACTTGTTGAATAGATTCATTTTTCTTGTTTTGTTTGTTTTTGATGAAAATGTGCTTTTCTCGTCGAAAAAAGGCGTTTAACGAGATAAAAAGGTTTAGTGCGTTATGAATACGGGCTAGCTTAGCAAAAGTACAAATGTGAACTAAATAAGGCCGGGAGTCGTTTTTATTGCTTAAAACACGATTTCTCGACCAGAATATGCTTTTTCAAAAAAGCCATGTTCCCATGGCGAGAGACTCGTTTTCTGTGAGAAAATGCATTAAAAGGAGGGATTTCATCAGAAACACTATAAATACATATTGTACTTGTCTGAAAACGCACAGAACCTTGAAATAGAAGGTTTCTCACCAAAAAACACATTGGTGAAACCCCTATCTTAAGGCTCTGAGTGTTTGCACACATGTACAAACAGGCATGTTTAAACTATAACGTTTTTAGTGAAATCATGTTTCTCTCGAGGAGAAAACGCGTTTAAAGCCATAAAAAGATCTCACTGTGTTTTGGCATTGACCAAGCTACCAACAACCTAAAAAATGATCAGAACTGGAGAAATTACACATTGACATTGGGTGAAATCATGTAACTCTTAAGGACGTGTTGCAGACTTGTTGAATAGATTCATTTTTCTTGTTTTGTTTGTTTTTGATGAAAATATGCTTTTCTCGTCGAGAAAAGGCGTTTAACGCGATAAAAAGGTTTAGTGCGTTATGAATACGGGCTAGCTTACCAAAAGTACAAATGTGAACTAAATAAGGCCGGGAGTCGTTTTTATTGCTTAAAACACGATTTCTCGACCAGAATATGCTTTTTCAAAAAAGCCATGTTCCCATGGCGAGAGACTCGTTTTCTGTGAGAAAATGCATTAAAAGGAGGGATTTCATCAGAAACACTATAAATACATATTGTACTTGTCTGAAAACGCACAGAACCTTGAAATAGAAGGTTTCTCACCAAAAAACACATTGGTGAAACCCCTATCTTAAGGCTCTGAGTGTTTGCACACATGTACAAACAGGAATGTTTAAACTATAACGTTTTTAGTGAAATCATGTTTCTCTCGGGGAGAAAACGCGTTTAAAGCCATAAAAAGATCTCGCTGTGTTTTGGCATTGACCAAGCTACCAACCACCTAAAAAATGATCAGAACTGGAGAAATTACACATTGACATTGGGTGAAATCATGTAACTCTTAAGGACGTGTTGCAGACTTGTTGAATAGATTCATTTTTCTTGTTTTGTTTGTTTTTGATGAAAATGTGCTTTTCTCGTCGAAAAAAGGCGTTTAACGAGATAAAAAGGTTTAGTGCGTTATGAATACGGGCTAGCTTAGCAAAAGTACAAATGTGAACTAAATAAGGCCGGGAGTCGTTTTTATTGCTTAAAACACGATTTCTCGACCAGAATATGCTTTTTCAAAAAAGCCATGTTCCCATGGCGAGAGACTCGTTTTCTGTGAGAAAATGCATTAAAAGGAGGGATTTCATCAGAAACACTATAAATACATATTGTACTTGTCTGAAAACGCACAGAATCTTGAAATAGAAGGTTTCTCACCAAAAAACACATTGGTGAAACCCCTATCTTAAGGCTCTGAGTGTTTGCACACATGTACAAACAGGCATGTTTAAACTATAACGTTTTTAGTGAAATCATGTTTCTCTCGAGGAGAAAACGCGTTTAAAGCCATAAAAAGATCTCACTGTGTTTTGGCATTGACCAAGCTACCAACCACCTAAAAAATGATCAGAACTGGAGAAATTACACATTGACATTGGGTGAAATCATGTAACTCTTAAGGACGTGTTGCAGACTTGTTGAATAGATTCATTTTTCTTGTTTTGTTTGTTTAATGAAAATGTGCTTTTCTCGTCGAGAAAAGGCGTTTAACGCGATAAAAAGGTTTAGTGCGTTATGAATACGGGCTAGCTTAGCAAAAGTACAAATGTGAACTAAATAAGGCCGGGAGTCGTTTTTATTGCTTAAAACACGATTTCTCGACCAGAATATGCTTTTTCAAAAAAGCCATGTTCCCATGGCGAGAGACTCGTTTTCTGTGAGAAAATGCATTAAAAGGAGGGATTTCATCAGAAACACTATAAATACATATTGTACTTGTCTGAAAACGCACAGAATCTTGAAATAGAAGGTTTCTCACCAAAAAACACATTGGTGAAACCCCTATCTTAAGGCTCTGAGTGTTTGCACACATGTACAAACAGGCATGTTTAAACTATAACGTTTTTAGTGAAATCATGTTTCTCTCGAGGAGAAAACGCGTTTAAAGCCATAAAAAGATCTCACTGTGTTTTGGCATTGACCAAGCTACCAACAACCTAAAAAATGATCAGAACTGGAGAAATTACACATTGACATTGGGTGAAATCATGTAACTCTTAAGGACGTGTTGCAGACTTGTTGAATAGATTCATTTTTCTTGTTTTGTTTGTTTAATGAAAATGTGCTTTTCTCGTCGAGAAAAGGCGTTTAACGCGATAAAAAGGTTTAGTGCGTTATGAATACGGGCTAGCTTACCAAAAGTACAAATGTGAACTAAATAAGGCCGGGAGTCGTTTTTATTGCTTAAAACACGATTTCTCGACCAGAATATGCTTTTTCAAAAAAGCCATGTTCCCATGGCGAGAGACTCGTTTTCTGTGAGAAAATGCATTAAAAGGAGGGATTTCATCAGAAACACTATAAATACATATTGTACTTGTCTGAAAACGCACAGAACCTTGAAATAGAAGGTTTCTCACCAAAAAACACATTGGTGAAACCCCTATCTTAAGGCTCTGAGTGTTTGCACACATGTACAAACAGGAATGTTTAAACTATAACGTTTTTAGTGAAATCATGTTTCTCTCGGGGAGAAAACGCGTTTAAAGCCATAAAAAGATCTCGCTGTGTTTTGGCATTGACCAAGCTACCAACCACCTAAAAAATGATCAGAACTGGAGAAATTACACATTGACAATGGGTGAAATCATATAACTCTTAAGGACGTGTTGCAGACTTGTTGAATAGATTCATTTTTCTTGTTTTGTTTGTTTTTGATGAAAATGTGCTTTTCTCGTCGAAAAAAGGCGTTTAACGCGTTAAAAAGGTTTAGTGCGTTATGAATACGGGCTAGCTTAGCAAAAGTACAAATGTGAACTAAATAAGGCCGGGAGTCGTTTTTATTGCTTAAAACACGATTTCTCGACCAGAATATGCTTTTTCAAAAAAGCCATGTTCCCATGGCGAGAGACTCGTTTTCTGTGAGAAAATGCATTAAAAGGAGGGATTTCATCAGAAACACTATAAATACATATTGTACTTGTCTGAAAACGCACAGAATCTTGAAATAGAAGGTTTCTCACCAAAAAACACATTGGTGAAACCCCTATCTTAAGGCTCTGAGTGTTTGCACACATGTACAAACAGGCATGTTTAAACTATAACGTTTTTAGTGAAATCATGTTTCTCTCGAGGAGAAAACGCGTTTAAAGCCATAAAAAGATCTCACTGTGTTTTGGCATTGACCAAGCTACCAACAACCTAAAAAATGATCAGAACTGGAGAAATTACACATTGACATTGGGTGAAATCATGTAACTCTTAAGGACGTGTTGCAGACTTGTTGAATAGATTCATTTTTCTTGTTTTGTTTGTTTTTGATGAAATTGTGCTTTTCTCGTCGAGAAAAGGCGTTTAACGCGATAAAAAGGTTTAGTGCGTTATGAATACGGGCTAGCTTACCAAAAGTACAAATGTGAACTAAATAAGGCCGGGAGTCGTTTTTATTGCTTAAAACACGATTTCTCGACCAGAATATGCTTTTTCAAAAAAGCCATGTTCCCATGGCGAGAGACTCGTTTTCTGTGAGAAAATGCATTAAAAGGAGGGATTTCATCAGAAACACTATAAATACATATTGTACTTGTCTGAAAACGCACAGAACCTTGAAATAGAAGGTTTCTCACCAAAAAACACATTGGTGAAACCCCTATCTTAAGGCTCTGAGTGTTTGCACACATGTACAAACAGGCATGTTTAAACTATAACGTTTTTAGTGAAATCATGTTTCTCTCGAGGAGAAAACGCGTTTAAAGCCATAAAAAGATCTCACTGTGTTTTGGCATTGACCAAGCTACCAACAACCTAAAAAATGATCAGAACTGGAGAAATTACACATTGACATTGGGTGAAATCATGTAACTCTTAAGGACGTGTTGCAGACTTGTTGAATAGATTCATTTTTCTTGTTTTGTTTGTTTTTGATGAAATTGTGCTTTTCTCGTCGAGAAAAGGCGTTTAACGCGATAAAAAGGTTTAGTGCGTTATGAATACGGGCTAGCTTAGCAAAAGTACAAATGTGAACTAAATAAGGCCGGGAGTCGTTTTTATTGCTTAAAACACGATTTCTCGACCAGAATATGCTTTTTCAAAAAAGCCATGTTCCCATGGCGAGAGACTCGTTTTCTGTGAGAAAATGCATTAAAAGGAGGGATTTCATCAGAAACACTATAAATACATATTGTACTTGTCTGAAAACGCACAGAACCTTGAAATAGAAGGTTTCTCACCAAAAAACACATTGGTGAAACCCCTATCTTAAGGCTCTGAGTGTTTGCACACATGTACAAACAGGCATGTTTAAACTATAACGTTTTTAGTGAAATCATGTTTCTCTCGGGGAGAAAACGCGTTTAAAGCCATAAAAAGATCTCGCTGTGTTTTGGCATTGACCAAGCTACCAACAACCTAAAAAATGATCAGAACTGGAGAAATTACACATTGACAATGGGTGAAATCATATAACTCTTAAGGACGTGTTGCAGACTTGTTGAATAGATTCATTTTTCTTGTTTTGTTTGTTTTTGATGAAATTGTGCTTTTCTCGTCGAGAAAAGGCGTTTAACGCGATAAAAAGGTTTAGTGCGTTATGAATACGGGCTAGCTTACCAAAAGTACAAATGTGAACTAAATAAGGCCGGGAGTCGTTTTTATTGCTTAAAACACGATTTCTCGACCAGAATATGCTTTTTCAAAAAAGCCATGTTCCCATGGCGAGAGACTCGTTTTCTGTGAGAAAATGCATTAAAAGGAGGGATTTCATCAGAAACACTATAAATACATATTGTACTTGTCTGAAAACGCACAGAACCTTGAAATAGAAGGTTTCTCACCAAAAAACACATTGGTGAAACCCCTATCTTAAGGCTCTGAGTGTTTGCACACATGTACAAACAGGCATGTTTAAACTATAACGTTTTTAGTGAAATCATGTTTCTCTCGAGGAGAAAACGCGTTTAAAGCCATAAAAAGATCTCACTGTGTTTTGGCATTGACCAAGCTACCAACAACCTAAAAAATGATCAGAACTGGAGAAATTACACATTGACATTGGGTGAAATCATGTAACTCTTAAGGACGTGTTGCAGACTTGTTGAATAGATTCATTTTTCTTGTTTTGTTTGTTTTTGATGAAAATGTGCTTTTCTCGTCGAAAAAAGGCGTTTAACGAGATAAAAAGGTTTAGTGCGTTATGAATACGGGCTAGCTTAGCAAAAGTACAAATGTGAACTAAATAAGGCCGGGAGTCGTTTTTATTGCTTAAAACACGATTTCTCGACCAGAATATGCTTTTTCAAAAAAGCCATGTTCCCATGGCGAGAGACTCGTTTTCTGTGAGAAAATGCATTAAAAGGAGGGATTTCATCAGAAACACTATAAATACATATTGTACTTGTCTGAAAACGCACAGAATCTTGAAATAGAAGGTTTCTCACCAAAAAACACATTGGTGAAACCCCTATCTTAAGGCTCTGAGTGTTTGCACACATGTACAAACAGGCATGTTTAAACTATAACGTTTTTAGTGAAATCATGTTTCTCTCGAGGAGAAAACGCGTTTAAAGCCATAAAAAGATCTCACTGTGTTTTGGCATTGACCAAGCTACCAACCACCTAAAAAATGATCAGAACTGGAGAAATTACACATTGACATTGGGTGAAATCATGTAACTCTTAAGGACGTGTTGCAGACTTGTTGAATAGATTCATTTTTCTTGTTTTGTTTGTTTAATGAAAATGTGCTTTTCTCATCGAGAAAAGGCGTTTAACGCGATAAAAAGGTTTAGTGCGTTATGAATACGGGCTAGCTTACCAAAAGTACAAATGTGAACTAAATAAGGCCGGGAGTCGTTTTTATTGCTTAAAACACGATTTCTCGACCAGAATATGCTTTTTCAAAAAAGCCATGTTCCCATGGCAAGAGACTCGTTTTCTGTGAGAAAATGCATTAAAAGGAGGGATTTCATCAGAAACACTATAAATACATATTGTACTTGTCTGAAAACGCACAGAACCTTGAAATAGAAGGTTTCTCACCAAAAAACACATTGGTGAAACCCCTATCTTAAGGCTCTGAGTGTTTGCACACATGTACAAACAGGCATGTTTAAACTATAACGTTTTTAGTGAAATTATGTTTCTCTCGAGGAGAAAACGCGTTTAAAGCCATAAAAAGATCTCACTGTGTTTTGGCATTGACCAAGCTACCAACAACCTAAAAAATGATCAGAACTGGAGAAATTACACATTGACATTGGGTGAAATCATGTAACTCTTAAGGACGTGTTGCAGACTTGTTGAATAGATTCATTTTTCTTGTTTTGTTTGTTTTTGATGAAATTGTGCTTTTCTCGTCGAGAAAAGGCGTTTAACGCGATAAAAAGGTTTAGTGCGTTATGAATACGGGCTAGCTTAGCAAAAGTACAAATGTGAACTAAATAAGGCCGGGAGTCGTTTTTATTGCTTAAAACACGATTTCTCGACCAGAATATGCTTTTTCAAAAAAGCCATGTTCCCATGGCGAGAGACTCGTTTTCTGTGAGAAAATGCATTAAAAGGAGGGATTTCATCAGAAACACTATAAATACATATTGTACTTGTCTGAAAACGCACAGAACCTTGAAATAGAAGGTTTCTCACCAAAAAACACATTGGTGAAACCCCTATCTTAAGGCTCTGAGTGTTTGCACACATGTACAAACAGGCATGTTTAAACTATAACGTTTTTAGTGAAATCATGTTTCTCCCGAGGAGAAAACGCGTTTAAAGCCATAAAAAGATCTCGCTGTGTTTTGGCATTGACCAAGCTACCAACCACCTAAAAAATGATCAGAACTGGAGAAATTACACATTGACATTGGGTGAAATCATATAACTCTTAAGGACGTGTTGCAGACTTGTTGAATAGATTCATTTTTCTTGTTTTGTTTGTTTTTGATGAAATTGTGCTTTTCTCGTCGAGAAAAGGCGTTTAACGCGATAAAAAGGTTTAGTGCGTTATGAATACGGGCTAGCTTACCAAAAGTACAAATGTGAACTAAATAAGGCCGGGAGTCGTTTTTATTGCTTAAAACACGATTTCTCGACCAGAATATGCTTTTTCAAAAAAGCCATGTTCCCATGGCGAGAGACTCGTTTTCTGTGAGAAAATGCATTAAAAGGAGGGATTTCATCAGAAACACTATAAATACATATTGTACTTGTCTGAAAACGCACAGAACCTTGAAATAGAAGGTTTCTCACCAAAAAACACATTGGTGAAACCCCTATCTTAAGGCTCTGAGTGTTTGCACACATGTACAAACAGGCATGTTTAAACTATAACGTTTTTAGTGAAATCATGTTTCTCTTGGGGAGAAAACGCGTTTAAAGCCATAAAAAGATCTCGCTGTGTTTTGGCATTGACCAAGCTACCAACCACCTAAAAAATGATCAGAACTGGAGAAATTACACATTGACATTGGGTGAAATCATGTAACTCTTAAGGACGTGTTGCAGACTTGTTGAATAGATTCATTTTTCTTGTTTTGTTTGTTTTTGATGAAATTGTGCTTTTCTCGCCGAGAAAAGGCGTTTAACGCGATAAAAAGGTTTAGTGCGTTATGAATACGGGCTAGCTTACCAAAAGTACAAATGTGAACTAAATAAGGCCGGGAGTCGTTTTTATTGCTTAAAACACGATTTCTCGACCAGAATATGCTTTTTCAAAAAAGCCATGTTCCCATGGCGAGAGACTCGTTTTCTGTGAGAAAATGCATTAAAAGGAGGGATTTCATCAGAAACACTATAAATACATATTGTACTTGTCTGAAAACGCACAGAACCTTGAAATAGAAGGTTTCTCACCAAAAAACACATTGGTGAAACCCCTATCTTAAGGCTCTGAGTGTTTGCACACATGTACAAACAGGCATGTTTAAACTGTAACGTTTTTAGTGAAATCATGTTTCTCTCGGGGAGAAAACGCGTTTAAAGCCATAAAAAGATCTCGCTGTGTTTTGGCATTGACCAAGCTACCAACCACCTAAAAAATGATCAGAACTGGAGAAATTACACATTGACAATGGGTGAAATCATATAACTCTTAAGGACGTGTTGCAGACTTGTTGAATAGATTCATTTTTCTTGTTTTGTTTGTTTTTGATGAAATTGTGCTTTTCTCGTCGAGAAAAGGCGTTTAACGCGATAAAAAGGTTTAGTGCGTTATGAATACGGGCTAGCTTACCAAAAGTACAAATGTGAACTAAATAAGGCCGGGAGTCGTTTTTATTGCTTAAAACACGATTTCTCGACCAGAATATGCTTTTTCAAAAAAGCCATGTTCCCATGGCGAGAGACTCGTTTTCTGTGAGAAAATGCATTAAAAGGAGGGATTTCATCAGAAACACTATAAATACATATTGTACTTGTCTGAAAACGCACAGAACCTTGAAATAGAAGGTTTCTCACCAAAAAACACATTGGTGAAACCCCTATCTTAAGGCTCTGAGTGTTTGCACACATGTACAAACAGGCATGTTTAAACTATAACGTTTTTAGTGAAATCATGTTTCTCTCGAGGAGAAAACGCGTTTAAAGCCATAAAAAGATCTGACTGTGTTTTGGCATTGACCAAGCTACCAACAACCTAAAAAATGATCAGAACTGGAGAAATTACACATTGACATTGGGTGAAATCATGTAACTCTTAAGGACGTGTTGCAGACTTGTTGAATAGATTCATTTTTCTTGTTTTGTTTGTTTTTGATGAAAATGTGCTTTTCTCGTCGAAAAAAGGCGTTTAACGAGATAAAAAGGTTTAGTGCGTTATGAATACGGGCTAGCTTAGCAAAAGTACAAATGTGAACTAAATAAGGCCGGGAGTCGTTTTTATTGCTTAAAACACGATTTCTCGACCAGAATATGCTTTTTCAAAAAAGCCATGTTCCCATGGCGAGAGACTCGTTTTCTGTGAGAAAATGCATTAAAAGGAGGGATTTCATCAGAAACACTATAAAT
The DNA here is from genome assembly GCF_029633865.1 of Lampris incognitus. Lineage (NCBI taxonomy): Eukaryota > Metazoa > Chordata > Actinopteri > Lampriformes > Lampridae > Lampris > Lampris incognitus. The sequence goes on along the minus strand of NW_026611588.1, from coordinate 70,825 downwards.
ACATATTGTACTTGTCTGAAAACGCACAGAATCTTGAAATAGAAGGTTTCTCACCAAAAAACACATTGGTGAAACCCCTATCTTAAGGCTCTGAGTGTTTGCACACATGTACAAACAGGCATGTTTAAACTATAACGTTTTTAGTGAAATCATGTTTCTCTCGAGGAGAAAACGCGTTTAAAGCCATAAAAAGATCTCACTGTGTTTTGGCATTGACCAAGCTACCAACAACCTAAAAAATGATCAGAACTGGAGAAATTACACATTGACATTGGGTGAAATCATGTAACTCTTAAGGACGTGTTGCAGACTTGTTGAATAGATTCATTTTTCTTGTTTTGTTTGTTTTTGATGAAATTGTGCTTTTCTCGTCGAGAAAAGGCGTTTAACGCGATAAAAAGGTTTAGTGCGTTATGAATACGGGCTAGCTTACCAAAAGTACAAATGTGAACTAAATAAGGCCGGGAGTCGTTTTTATTGCTTAAAACACGATTTCTCGACCAGAATATGCTTTTTCAAAAAAGCCATGTTCCCATGGCGAGAGACTCGTTTTCTGTGAGAAAATGCATTAAAAGGAGGGATTTCATCAGAAACACTATAAATACATATTGTACTTGTCTGAAAACGCACAGAACCTTGAAATAGAAGGTTTCTCACCAAAAAACACATTGGTGAAACCCCTATCTTAAGGCTCTGAGTGTTTGCACACATGTACAAACAGGCATGTTTAAACTATAACGTTTTTAGTGAAATCATGTTTCTCTCGAGGAGAAAACGCGTTTAAAGCCATAAAAAGATCTCACTGTGTTTTGGCATTGACCAAGCTACCAACAACCTAAAAAATGATCAGAACTGGAGAAATTACACATTGACATTGGGTGAAATCATGTAACTCTTAAGGACGTGTTGCAGACTTGTTGAATAGATTCATTTTTCTTGTTTTGTTTGTTTTTGATGAAAATGTGCTTTTCTCGTCGAAAAAAGGCGTTTAACGCGATAAAAAGGTTTAGTGCGTTATGAATACGGGCTAGCTTACCAAAAGTACAAATGTGAACTAAATAAGGCCGGGAGTCGTTTTTATTGCTTAAAACACGATTTCTCGACCAGAATATGCTTTTTCAAAAAAGCCATGTTCCCATGGCGAGAGACTCGTTTTCTGTGAGAAAATGCATTAAAAGGAGGGATTTCATCAGAAACACTATAAATACATATTGTACTTGTCTGAAAACGCACAGAACCTTGAAATAGAAGGTTTCTCACCAAAAAACACATTGGTGAAACCCCTATCTTAAGGCTCTGAGTGTTTGCACACATGTACAAACAGGCATGTTTAAACTATAACGTTTTTAGTGAAATCATGTTTCTCTCGAGGAGAAAACGCGTTTAAAGCCATAAAAAGATCTCACTGTGTTTTGGCATTGACCAAGCTACCAACAACCTAAAAAATTATCAGAACTGGAGAAATTACACATTGACATTGGGTGAAATCATGTAACTCTTAAGGACGTGTTGCAGACTTGTTGAATAGATTCATTTTTCTTGTTTTGTTTGTTTTTGATGAAAATATGCTTTTCTCGTCGAGAAAAGGCGTTTAACGCGATAAAAAGGTTTAGTGCGTTATGAATACGGGCTAGCTTACCAAAAGTACAAATGTGAACTAAATAAGGCCGGGAGTCGTTTTTATTGCTTAAAACACGATTTCTCGACCAGAATATGCTTTTTCAAAAAAGCCATGTTCCCATGGCGAGAGACTCGTTTTCTGTGAGAAAATGCATTAAAAGGAGGGATTTCATCAGAAACACTATAAATACATATTGTACTTGTCTGAAAACGCACAGAACCTTGAAATAGAAGGTTTCTCACCAAAAAACACATTGGTGAAACCCCTATCTTAAGGCTCTGAGTGTTTGCACACATGTACAAACAGGCATGTTTAAACTATAACGTTTTTAGTGAAATCATGTTTCTCCCGAGGAGAAAACGCGTTTAAAGCCATAAAAAAATCTCGCTGTGTTTTGGCATTGACCAAGCTACCAACCACCTAAAAAATGATCAGAACTGGAGAAATTACACATTGACATTGGGTGAAATCATATAACTCTTAAGGACGTGTTGCAGACTTGTTGAATAGATTCATTTTTCTTGTTTTGTTTGTTTTTGATGAAATTGTGCTTTTCTCGTCGAGAAAAGGCGTTTAACGCGATAAAAAGGTTTAGTGCGTTATGAATACGGGCTAGCTTACCAAAAGTACAAATGTGAACTAAATAAGGCCGGGAGTCGTTTTTATTGCTTAAAACACGATTTCTCGACCAGAATATGCTTTTTCAAAAAAGCCATGTTCCCATGGCGAGAGACTCGTTTTCTGTGAGAAAATGCATTAAAAGGAGGGATTTCATCAGAAACACTATAAATACATATTGTACTTGTCTGAAAACGCACAGAACCTTGAAATAGAAGGTTTCTCACCAAAAAACACATTGGTGAAACCCCTATCTTAAGGCTCTGAGTGTTTGCACACATGTACAAACAGGCATGTTTAAACTATAACGTTTTTAGTGAAATCATGTTTCTCTCGGGGAGAAAACGCGTTTAAAGCCATAAAAAGATCTCGCTGTGTTTTGGCATTGACCAAGCTACCAACCACCTAAAAAATGATCAGAACTGGAGAAATTACACATTGACAATGGGTGAAATCATATAACTCTTAAGGACGTGTTGCAGACTTGTTGAATAGATTCATTTTTCTTGTTTTGTTTGTTTTTGATGAAATTGTGCTTTTCTCGTCGAGAAAAGGCGTTTAACGCGATAAAAAGGTTTAGTGCGTTATGAATACGGGCTAGCTTACCAAAAGTACAAATGTGAACTAAATAAGGCCGGGAGTCGTTTTTATTGCTTAAAACACGATTTCTCGACCAGAATATGCTTTTTCAAAAAAGCCATGTTCCCATGGCGAGAGACTCGTTTTCTGTGAGAAAATGCATTAAAAGGAGGGATTTCATCAGAAACACTATAAATACATATTGTACTTGTCTGAAAACGCACAGAACCTTGAAATAGAAGGTTTCTCACCAAAAAACACATTGGTGAAACCCCTATCTTAAGGCTCTGAGTGTTTGCACACATGTACAAACAGGCATGTTTAAACTATAACGGTTTTAGTGAAATCATGTTTCTCTCGAGGAGAAAACGCGTTTAAAGCCATAAAAAGATCTCACTGTGTTTTGGCATTGACCAAGCTACCAACAACCTAAAAAATGATCAGAACTGGAGAAATTACACATTGACATTGGGTGAAATCATGTAACTCTTAAGGACGTGTTGCAGACTTGTTGAATAGATTCATTTTTCTTGTTTTGTTTGTTTTTGATGAAAATGTGCTTTTCTCGTCGAAAAAAGGCGTTTAACGAGATAAAAAGGTTTAGTGCGTTATGAATACGGGCTAGCTTAGTAAAAGTACAAATGTGAACTAAATAAGGCCGGGAGTCGTTTTTATTGCTTAAAACACGATTTCTCGACCAGAATATGCTTTTTCAAAAAAGCCATGTTCCCATGGCGAGAGACTCGTTTTCTGTGAGAAAATGCATTAAAAGGAGGGATTTCATCAGAAACACTATAAATACATATTGTACTTGTCTGAAAACGCACAGAACCTTGAAATAGAAGGTTTCTCACCAAAAAACACATTGGTGAAACCCCTATCTTAAGGCTCTGAGTGTTTGCACACATGTACAAACAGGCATGTTTAAACTATAACGTTTTTAGTGAAATCATGTTTCTCTCGAGGAGAAAACGCGTTTAAAGCCATAAAAAGATCTCACTGTGTTTTGGCATTGACCAAGCTACCAACAACCTAAAAAATGATCAGAACTGGAGAAATTACACATTGACATTGGGTGAAATCATGTAACTCTTAAGGACGTGTTGCAGACTTGTTGAATAGATTCATTTTTCTTGTTTTGTTTGTTTTTGATGAAATTGTGCTTTTCTCGTCGAGAAAAGGCGTTTAACGCGATAAAAAGGTTTAGTGCGTTATGAATACGGGCTAGCTTAGTAAAAGTACAAATGTGAACTAAATAAGGCCGGGAGTCGTTTTTATTGCTTAAAACACGATTTCTCGACCAGAATATGCTTTTTCAAAAAAGCCATGTTCCCATGGCGAGAGACTCGTTTTCTGTGAGAAAATGCATTAAAAGGAGGGATTTCATCAGAAACACTATAAATACATATTGTACTTGTCTGAAAACGCACAGAACCTTGAAATAGAAGGTTTCTCACCAAAAAACACATTGGTGAAACCCCTATCTTAAGGCTCTGAGTGTTTGCACACATGTACAAACAGGCATGTTTAAACTATAACGTTTTTAGTGAAATCATGTTTCTCTCGAGGAGAAAACGCGTTTAAAGCCATAAAAAGATCTCGCTGTGTTTTGGCATTGACCAAGCTACCAACCACCTAAAAAATGATCAGAACTGGAGAAATTACACATTGAAATTGGGTGAAATCATGTAACTCTTAAGGACGTGTTGCAGACTTGTTGAATAGATTCATTTTTCTTGTTTTGTTTGTTTTTGATGAAATTGTGCTTTTCTCGTCGAGAAAAGGCGTTTAACGCGATAAAAAGGTTTAGTGCGTTATGAATACGGGCTAGCTTACCAAAAGTACAAATGTGAACTAAATAAGGCCGGGAGTCGTTTTTATTGCTTAAAACACGATTTCTCGACCAGAATATGCTTTTTCAAAAAAGCCATGTTCCCATGGCGAGAGACTCGTTTTCTGTGAGAAAATGCATTAAAAGGAGGGATTTCATCAGAAACACTATAAATACATATTGTACTTGTCTGAAAACGCACAGAACCTTGAAATAGAAGGTTTCTCACCAAAAAACACATTGGTGAAACCCCTATCTTAAGGCTCTGAGTGTTTGCACACATGTACAAACAGGCATGTTTAAACTATAACGTTTTTAGTGAAATCATGTTTCTCTCGAGGAGAAAACGCGTTTAAAGCCATAAAAAGATCTCACTGTGTTTTGGCATTGACCAAGCTACCAACAACCTAAAAAATGATCAGAACTGGAGAAATTACACATTGACATTGGGTGAAATCATGTAACTCTTAAGGACGTGTTGCAGACTTGTTGAATAGATTCATTTTTCTTGTTTTGTTTGTTTTTGATGAAAATGTGCTTTTCTCGTCGAAAAAAGGCGTTTAACGCGATAAAAAGGTTTAGTGCGTTATGAATACGGGCTAGCTTACCAAAAGTACAAATGTGAACTAAATAAGGCCGGGAGTCGTTTTTATTGCTTAAAACACGATTTCTCGACCAGAATATGCTTTTTCAAAAAAGCCATGTTCCCATGGCGAGAGACTCGTTTTCTGTGAGAAAATGCATTAAAAGGAGGGATTTCATCAGAAACACTATAAATACATATTGTACTTGTCTGAAAACGCACAGAACCTTGAAATAGAAGGTTTCTCACCAAAAAACACATTGGTGAAACCCCTATCTTAAGGCTCTGAGTGTTTGCACACATGTACAAACAGGCATGTTTAAACTATAACGTTTTTAGTGAAATCATGTTTCTCTCGAGGAGAAAACGCGTTTAAAGCCATAAAAAGATCTCACTGTGTTTTGGCATTGACCAAGCTACCAACAACCTAAAAAATTATCAGAACTGGAGAAATTACACATTGACATTGGGTGAAATCATGTAACTCTTAAGGACGTGTTGCAGACTTGTTGAATAGATTCATTTTTCTTGTTTTGTTTGTTTTTGATGAAAATATGCTTTTCTCGTCGAGAAAAGGCGTTTAACGCGATAAAAAGGTTTAGTGCGTTATGAATACGGGCTAGCTTACCAAAAGTACAAATGTGAACTAAATAAGGCCGGGAGTCGTTTTTATTGCTTAAAACACGATTTCTCGACCAGAATATGCTTTTTCAAAAAAGCCATGTTCCCATGGCGAGAGACTCGTTTTCTGTGAGAAAATGCATTAAAAGGAGGGATTTCATCAGAAACACTATAAATACATATTGTACTTGTCTGAAAACGCACAGAACCTTGAAATAGAAGGTTTCTCACCAAAAAACACATTGGTGAAACCCCTATCTTAAGGCTCTGAGTGTTTGCACACATGTACAAACAGGCATGTTTAAACTATAACGTTTTTAGTGAAATCATGTTTCTCCCGAGGAGAAAACGCGTTTAAAGCCATAAAAAAATCTCGCTGTGTTTTGGCATTGACCAAGCTACCAACCACCTAAAAAATGATCAGAACTGGAGAAATTACACATTGACATTGGGTGAAATCATATAACTCTTAAGGACGTGTTGCAGACTTGTTGAATAGATTCATTTTTCTTGTTTTGTTTGTTTTTGATGAAATTGTGCTTTTCTCGTCGAGAAAAGGCGTTTAACGCGATAAAAAGGTTTAGTGCGTTATGAATACGGGCTAGCTTACCAAAAGTACAAATGTGAACTAAATAAGGCCGGGAGTCGTTTTTATTGCTTAAAACACGATTTCTCGACCAGAATATGCTTTTTCAAAAAAGCCATGTTCCCATGGCGAGAGACTCGTTTTCTGTGAGAAAATGCATTAAAAGGAGGGATTTCATCAGAAACACTATAAATACATATTGTACTTGTCTGAAAACGCACAGAACCTTGAAATAGAAGGTTTCTCACCAAAAAACACATTGGTGAAACCCCTATCTTAAGGCTCTGAGTGTTTGCACACATGTACAAACAGGCATGTTTAAACTATAACGTTTTTAGTGAAATCATGTTTCTCTCGGGGAGAAAACGCGTTTAAAGCCATAAAAAGATCTCGCTGTGTTTTGGCATTGACCAAGCTACCAACCACCTAAAAAATGATCAGAACTGGAGAAATTACACATTGACAATGGGTGAAATCATATAACTCTTAAGGACGTGTTGCAGACTTGTTGAATAGATTCATTTTTCTTGTTTTGTTTGTTTTTGATGAAATTGTGCTTTTCTCGTCGAGAAAAGGCGTTTAACGCGATAAAAAGGTTTAGTGCGTTATGAATACGGGCTAGCTTACCAAAAGTACAAATGTGAACTAAATAAGGCCGGGAGTCGTTTTTATTGCTTAAAACACGATTTCTCGACCAGAATATGCTTTTTCAAAAAAGCCATGTTCCCATGGCGAGAGACTCGTTTTCTGTGAGAAAATGCATTAAAAGGAGGGATTTCATCAGAAACACTATAAATACATATTGTACTTGTCTGAAAACGCACAGAACCTTGAAATAGAAGGTTTCTCACCAAAAAACACATTGGTGAAACCCCTATCTTAAGGCTCTGAGTGTTTGCACACATGTACAAACAGGCATGTTTAAACTATAACGTTTTTAGTGAAATCATGTTTCTCTCGAGGAGAAAACGCGTTTAAAGCCATAAAAAGATCTCACTGTGTTTTGGCATTGACCAAGCTACCAACAACCTAAAAAATGATCAGAACTGGAGAAATTACACATTGACATTGGGTGAAATCATGTAACTCTTAAGGACGTGTTGCAGACTTGTTGAATAGATTCATTTTTCTTGTTTTGTTTGTTTTTGATGAAATTGTGCTTTTCTCGTCGAAAAAAGGCGTTTAACGAGATAAAAAGGTTTAGTGCGTTATGAATACGGGCTAGCTTAGTAAAAGTACAAATGTGAACTAAATAAGGCCGGGAGTCGTTTTTATTGCTTAAAACACGATTTCTCGACCAGAATATGCTTTTTCAAAAAAGCCATGTTCCCATGGCGAGAGACTCGTTTTCTGTGAGAAAATGCATTAAAAGGAGGGATTTCATCAGAAACACTATAAATACATATTGTACTTGTCTGAAAACGCACAGAACCTTGAAATAGAAGGTTTCTCACCAAAAAACACATTGGTGAAACCCCTATCTTAAGGCTCTGAGTGTTTGCACACATGTACAAACAGGCATGTTTAAACTATAACGTTTTTAGTGAAATCATGTTTCTCTCGAGGAGAAAACGCGTTTAAAGCCATAAAAAGATCTCACTGTGTTTTGGCATTGACCAAGCTACCAACAACCTAAAAAATGATCAGAACTGGAGAAATTACACATTGACATTGGGTGAAATCATGTAACTCTTAAGGACGTGTTGCAGACTTGTTGAATAGATTCATTTTTCTTGTTTTGTTTGTTTTTGATGAAATTGTGCTTTTCTCGTCGAGAAAAGGCGTTTAACGCGATAAAAAGGTTTAGTGCGTTATGAATACGGGCTAGCTTAGTAAAAGTACAAATGTGAACTAAATAAGGCCGGGAGTCGTTTTTATTGCTTAAAACACGATTTCTCGACCAGAATATGCTTTTTCAAAAAAGCCATGTTCCCATGGCGAGAGACTCGTTTTCTGTGAGAAAATGCATTAAAAGGAGGGATTTCATCAGAAACACTATAAATACATATTGTACTTGTCTGAAAACGCACAGAACCTTGAAATAGAAGGTTTCTCACCAAAAAACACATTGGTGAAACCCCTATCTTAAGGCTCTGAGTGTTTGCACACATGTACAAACAGGCATGTTTAAACTATAACGTTTTTAGTGAAATCATGTTTCTCTCGAGGAGAAAACGCGTTTAAAGCCATAAAAAGATCTCACTGTGTTTTGGCATTGACCAAGCTACCAACAACCTAAAAAATGATCAGAACTGGAGAAATTACACATTGACATTGGGTGAAATCATGTAACTCTTAAGGACGTGTTGCAGACTTGTTGAATAGATTCATTTTTCTTGTTTTGTTTGTTTTTGATGAAATTGTGCTTTTCTCGTCGAGAAAAGGCGTTTAACGCGATAAAAAGGTTTAGTGCGTTATGAATACGGGCTAGCTTACCAAAAGTACAAATGTGAACTAAATAAGGCCGGGAGTCGTTTTTATTGCTTAAAACACGATTTCTCGACCAGAATATGCTTTTTCAAAAAAGCCATGTTCCCATGGCAAGAGACTCGTTTTCTGTGAGAAAATGCATTAAAAGGAGGGATTTCATCAGAAACACTATAAATACATATTGTACTTGTCTGAAAACGCACAGAACCTTGAAATAGAAGGTTTCTCACCAAAAAACACATTGGTGAAACCCCTATCTTAAGGCTCTGAGTGTTTGCACACATGTACAAACAGGCATGTTTAAACTATAACGTTTTTAGTGAAATCATGTTTCTCTCGAGGAGAAAACGCGTTTAAAGCCATAAAAAGATCTCACTGTGTTTTGGCATTGACCAAGCTACCAACAACCTAAAAAATGATCAGAACTGGAGAAATTACACATTGACATTGGGTGAAATCATGTAACTCTTAAGGACGTGTTGCAGACTTGTTGAATAGATTCATTTTTCTTGTTTTGTTTGTTTTTGATGAAAATGTGCTTTTCTCGTCGAAAAAAGGCGTTTAACGCGATAAAAAGGTTTAGTGCGTTATGAATACGGGCTAGCTTACCAAAAGTACAAATGTGAACTAAATAAGGCCGGGAGTCGTTTTTATTGCTTAAAACACGATTTCTCGACCAGAATATGCTTTTTCAAAAAAGCCATGTTCCCATGGCGAGAGACTCGTTTTCTGTGAGAAAATGCATTAAAAGGAGGGATTTCATCAGAAACACTATAAATACATATTGTACTTGTCTGAAAACGCACAGAACCTTGAAATAGAAGGTTTCTCACCAAAAAACACATTGGTGAAACCCCTATCTTAAGGCTCTGAGTGTTTGCACACATGTACAAACAGGCATGTTTAAACTATAACGTTTTTAGTGAAATCATGTTTCTCTCGAGGAGAAAACGCGTTTAAAGCCATAAAAAGATCTCACTGTGTTTTGGCATTGACCAAGCTACCAACAACCTAAAAAATGATCAGAACTGGAGAAATTACACATTGACATTGGGTGAAATCATGTAACTCTTAAGGACGTGTTGCAGACTTGTTGAATAGATTCATTTTTCTTGTTTTGTTTGTTTTTGATGAAATTGTGCTTTTCTCGTCGAGAAAAGGCGTTTAACGCGATAAAAAGGTTTAGTGCGTTATGAATACGGGCTAGCTTACCAAAAGTACAAATGTGAACTAAATAAGGCCGGGAGTCGTTTTTATTGCTTAAAACACGATTTCTCGACCAGAATATGCTTTTTCAAAAAAGCCATGTTCCCATGGCAAGAGACTCGTTTTCTGTGAGAAAATGCATTAAAAGGAGGGATTTCATCAGAAACACTATAAATACATATTGTACTTGTCTGAAAACGCACAGAACCTTGAAATAGAAGGTTTCTCACCAAAAAACACATTGGTGAAACCCCTATCTTAAGGCTCTGAGTGTTTGCACACATGTACAAACAGGCATGTTTAAACTATAACGTTTTTAGTGAAATCATGTTTCTCTCGAGGAGAAAACGCGTTTAAAGCCATAAAAAGATCTCACTGTGTTTTGGCATTGACCAAGCTACCAACAACCTAAAAAATGATCAGAACTGGAGAAATTACACATTGACATTGGGTGAAATCATGTAACTCTTAAGGACGTGTTGCAGACTTGTTGAATAGATTCATTTTTCTTGTTTTGTTTGTTTTTGATGAAAATGTGCTTTTCTCGTCGAAAAAAGGCGTTTAACGCGATAAAAAGGTTTAGTGCGTTATGAATACGGGCTAGCTTACCAAAAGTACAAATGTGAACTAAATAAGGCCGGGAGTCGTTTTTATTGCTTAAAACACGATTTCTCGACCAGAATATGCTTTTTCAAAAAGCCATGTTCCCATGGCGAGAGACTCGTTTTCTGTGAGAAAATGCATTAAAAGGAGGGATTTCATCAGAAACACTATAAATACATATTGTACTTGTCTGAAAACGCACAGAACCTTGAAATAGAAGGTTTCTCACCAAAAAACACATTGGTGAAACCCCTATCTTAAGGCTCTGAGTGTTTGCACACATGTACAAACAGGCATGTTTAAACTATAACGTTTTTAGTGAAATCATGTTTCTCTCGAGGAGAAAACGCGTTTAAAGCCATAAAAAGATCTCACTGTGTTTTGGCATTGACCAAGCTACCAACAACCTAAAAAATGATCAGAACTGGAGAAATTACACATTGACATTGGGTGAAATCATGTAACTCTTAAGGACGTGTTGCAGACTTGTTGAATAGATTCATTTTTCTTGTTTTGTTTGTTTTTGATGAAATTGTGCTTTTCTCGTCGAGAAAAGGCGTTTAACGCGATAAAAAGGTTTAGTGCGTTATGAATACGGGCTAGCTTACCAAAAGTACAAATGTGAACTAAATAAGGCCGGGAGTCGTTTTTATTGCTTAAAACACGATTTCTCGACCAGAATATGCTTTTTCAAAAAAGCCATGTTCCCATGGCGAGAGACTCGTTTTCTGTGAGAAAATGCATTAAAAGGAGGGATTTCATCAGAAACACTATAAATACATATTGTACTTGTCTGAAAACGCACAGAACCTTGAAATAGAAGGTTTCTCACCAAAAAACACATTGGTGAAACCCCTATCTTAAGGCTCTGAGTGTTTGCACACATGTACAAACAGGCATGTTTAAACTATAACGTTTTTAGTGAAATCATGTTTCTCTCGGGGAGAAAACGCGTTTAAAGCCATAAAAAGATCTCGCTGTGTTTTGGCATTGACCAAGCTACCAACCACCTAAAAAATGATCAGAACTGGAGAAATTACACATTGACAATGGGTGAAATCATATAACTCTTAAGGACGTGTTGCAGACTTGTTGAATAGATTCATTTTTCTTGTTTTGTTTGTTTTTGATGAAATTGTGCTTTTCTCGTCGAGAAAAGGCGTTTAACGCGATAAAAAGGTTTAGTGCGTTATGAATACGGGCTAGCTTACCAAAAGTACAAATGTGAACTAAATAAGGCCGGGAGTCGTTTTTATTGCTTAAAACACGATTTCTCGACCAGAATATGCTTTTTCAAAAAAGCCATGTTCCCATGGCGAGAGACTCGTTTTCTGTGAGAAAATGCATTAAAAGGAGGGATTTCATCAGAAACACTATAAATACATATTGTACTTGTCTGAAAACGCACAGAACCTTGAAATAGAAGGTTTCTCACCAAAAAACACATTGGTGAAACCCCTATCTTAAGGCTCTGAGTGTTTGCACACATGTACAAACAGGCATGTTTAAACTATAACGTTTTTAGTGAAATCATGTTTCTCTCGAGGAGAAAACGCGTTTAAAGCCATAAAAAGATCTCACTGTGTTTTGGCATTGACCAAGCTACCAACAACCTAAAAAATGATCAGAACTGGAGAAATTACACATTGACATTGGGTGAAATCATGTAACTCTTAAGGACGTGTTGCAGACTTGTTGAATAGATTCATTTTTCTTGTTTTGTTTGTTTTTGATGAAATTGTGCTTTTCTCGTCGAAAAAAGGCGTTTAACGAGATAAAAAGGTTTAGTGCGTTATGAATACGGGCTAGCTTACCAAAAGTACAAATGTGAACTAAATAAGGCCGGGAGTCGTTTTTATTGCTTAAAACACGATTTCTCGACCAGAATATGCTTTTTCAAAAAAGCCATGTTCCCATGGCGAGAGACTCGTTTTCTGTGAGAAAATGCATTAAAAGGAGGGATTTCATCAGAAACACTATAAATACATATTGTACTTGTCTGAAAACGCACAGAACCTTGAAATAGAAGGTTTCTCACCAAAAAACACATTGGTGAAACCCCTATCTTAAGGCTCTGAGTGTTTGCACACATGTACAAACAGGCATGTTTAAACTATAACGTTTTTAGTGAAATCATGTTTCTCTCGAGGAGAAAACGCGTTTAAAGCCATAAAAAGATCTCACTGTGTTTTGGCATTGACCAAGCTACCAACAACCTAAAAAATGATCAGAACTGGAGAAATTACACATTGACATTGGGTGAAATCATGTAACTCTTAAGGACGTGTTGCAGACTTGTTGAATAGATTCATTTTTCTTGTTTTGTTTGTTTTTGATGAAAATGTGCTTTTCTCGTCGAAAAAAGGCGTTTAACGAGATAAAAAGGTTTAGTGCGTTATGAATACGGGCTAGCTTAGCAAAAGTACAAATGTGAACTAAATAAGGCCGGGAGTCGTTTTTATTGCTTAAAACACGATTTCTCGACCAGAATATGCTTTTTCAAAAAAGCCATGTTCCCATGGCGAGAGACTCGTTTTCTGTGAGAAAATGCATTAAAAGGAGGGATTTCATCAGAAACACTATAAATACATATTGTACTTGTCTGAAAACGCACAGAATCTTGAAATAGAAGGTTTCTCACCAAAAAACACATTGGTGAAACCCCTATCTTAAGGCTCTGAGTGTTTGCACACATGTACAAACAGGCATGTTTAAACTATAACGTTTTTAGTGAAATCATGTTTCTCTCGAGGAGAAAACGCGTTTAAAGCCATAAAAAGATCTCACTGTGTTTTGGCATTGACCAAGCTACCAACAACCTAAAAAATGATCAGAACTGGAGAAATTACACATTGACATTGGGTGAAATCATGTAACTCTTAAGGACGTGTTGCAGACTTGTTGAATAGATTCATTTTTCTTGTTTTGTTTGTTTTTGATGAAAATGTGCTTTTCTCGTCGAAAAAAGGCGTTTAACGCGATAAAAAGGTTTAGTGCGTTATGAATACGGGCTAGCTTACCAAAAGTACAAATGTGAACTAAATAAGGCCGGGAGTCGTTTTTATTGCTTAAAACACGATTTCTCGACCAGAATATGCTTTTTCAAAAAAGCCATGTTCCCATGGCGAGAGACTCGTTTTCTGTGAGAAAATGCATTAAAAGGAGGGATTTCATCAGAAACACTATAAATACATATTGTACTTGTCTGAAAACGCACAGAACCTTGAAATAGAAGGTTTCTCACCAAAAAACACATTGGTGAAACCCCTATCTTAAGGCTCTGAGTGTTTGCACACATGTACAAACAGGCATGTTTAAACTATAACGTTTTTAGTGAAATCATGTTTCTCTCGAGGAGAAAACGCGTTTAAAGCCATAAAAAGATCTCACTGTGTTTTGGCATTGACCAAGCTACCAACAACCTAAAAAATGATCAGAACTGGAGAAATTACACATTGACATTGGGTGAAATCATGTAACTCTTAAGGACGTGTTGCAGACTTGTTGAATAGATTCATTTTTCTTGTTTTGTTTGTTTTTGATGAAAATATGCTTTTCTCGTCGAGAAAAGGCGTTTAACGCGATAAAAAGGTTTAGTGCGTTATGAATACGGGCTAGCTTACCAAAAGTACAAATGTGAACTAAATAAGGCCGGGAGTCGTTTTTATTGCTTAAAACACGATTTCTCGACCAGAATATGCTTTTTCAAAAAAGCCATGTTCCCATGGCGAGAGACTCGTTTTCTGTGAGAAAATGCATTAAAAGGAGGGATTTCATCAGAAACACTATAAATACATATTGTACTTGTCTGAAAACGCACAGAACCTTGAAATAGAAGGTTTCTCACCAAAAAACACATTGGTGAAACCCCTATCTTAAGGCTCTGAGTGTTTGCACACATGTACAAACAGGCATGTTTAAACTATAACGTTTTTAGTGAATTCATGTTTCTCTCGAGGAGAAAACGCGTTTAAAGCCATAAAAAGATCTCACTGTGTTTTGGCATTGACCAAGCTACCAACAACCTAAAAAATGATCAGAACTGGAGAAATTACACATTGACATTGGGTGAAATCATGTAACTCTTAAGGACGTGTTGCAGACTTGTTGAATAGATTCATTTTTCTTGTTTTGTTTGTTTTTGATGAAAATGTGCTTTTCTCGTCGAAAAAAGGCGTTTAACGCGATAAAAAGGTTTAGTGCGTTATGAATACGGGCTAGCTTACCAAAAGTACAAATGTGAACTAAATAAGGCCGGGAGTCGTTTTTATTGCTTAAAACACGATTTCTCGACCAGAATATGCTTTTTCAAAAAAGCCATGTTCCCATGGCGAGAGACTCGTTTTCTGTGAGAAAATGCATTAAAAGGAGGGATTTCATCAGAAACACTATAAATACATATTGTACTTGTCTGAAAACGCACAGAACCTTGAAATAGAAGGTTTCTCACCAAAAAACACATTGGTGAAACCCCTATCTTAAGGCTCTGAGTGTTTGCACACATGTACAAACAGGCATGTTTAAACTATAACGTTTTTAGTGAAATCATGTTTCTCTCGAGGAGAAAACGCGTTTAAAGCCATAAAAAGATCTCACTGTGTTTTGGCATTGACCAAGCTACCAACAACCTAAAAAATGATCAGAACTGGAGAAATTACACATTGACATTGGGTGAAATCATGTAACTCTTAAGGACGTGTTGCAGACTTGTTGAATAGATTCATTTTTCTTGTTTTGTTTGTTTTTGATGAAAATATGCTTTTCTCGTCGAGAAAAGGCGTTTAACGCGATAAAAAGGTTTAGTGCGTTATGAATACGGGCTAGCTTACCAAAAGTACAAATGTGAACTAAATAAGGCCGGGAGTCGTTTTTATTGCTTAAAACACGATTTCTCGACCAGAATATGCTTTTTCAAAAAAGCCATGTTCCCATGGCGAGAGACTCGTTTTCTGTGAGAAAATGCATTAAAAGGAGGGATTTCATCAGAAACACTATAAATACATATTGTACTTGTCTGAAAACGCACAGAACCTTGAAATAGAAGGTTTCTCACCAAAAAACACATTGGTGAAACCCCTATCTTAAGGCTCTGAGTGTTTGCACACATGTACAAACAGGCATGTTTAAACTATAACGTTTTTAGTGAAATCATGTTTCTCTCGAGGAGAAAACGCGTTTAAAGCCATAAAAAGATCTCACTGTGTTTTGGCATTGACCAAGCTACCAACAACCTAAAAAATGATCAGAACTGGAGAAATTACACATTGACATTGGGTGAAATCATGTAACTCTTAAGGACGTGTTGCAGACTTGTTGAATAGATTCATTTTTCTTGTTTTGTTTGTTTTTGATGAAAATGTGCTTTTCTCGTCGAAAAAAGGCGTTTAACGCGATAAAAAGGTTTAGTGCGTTATGAATACGGGCTAGCTTACCAAAAGTACAAATGTGAACTAAATAAGGCCGGGAGTCGTTTTTATTGCTTAAAACACGATTTCTCGACCAGAATATGCTTTTTCAAAAAAGCCATGTTCCCATGGCGAGACACTCGTTTTCTGTGAGAAAATGCATTAAAAGGAGGGATTTCATCAGAAACACTATAAATACATATTGTACTTGTCTGAAAACGCACAGAACCTTGAAATAGAAGGTTTCTCACCAAAAAACACATTGGTGAAACCCCTATCTTAAGGCTCTGAGTGTTTGCACACATGTACAAACAGGCATGTTTAAACTATAACGTTTTTAGTGAAATCATGTTTCTCTCGAGGAGAAAACGCGTTTAAAGCCATAAAAAGATCTCACTGTGTTTTGGCATTGACCAAGCTACCAACAACCTAAAAAATGATCAGAACTGGAGAAATTACACATTGACATTGGGTGAAATCATGTAACTCTTAAGGACGTGTTGCAGACTTGTTGAATAGATTCATTTTTCTTGTTTTGTTTGTTTTTGATGAAAATATGCTTTTCTCGTCGAGAAAAGGCGTTTAACGCGATAAAAAGGTTTAGTGCGTTATGAATACGGGCTAGCTTACCAAAAGTACAAATGTGAACTAAATAAGGCCGGGAGTCGTTTTTATTGCTTAAAACACGATTTCTCGACCAGAATATGCTTTTTCAAAAAAGCCATGTTCCCATGGCGAGAGACTCGTTTTCTGTGAGAAAATGCATTAAAAGGAGGGATTTCATCAGAAACACTATAAATACATATTGTACTTGTCTGAAAACGCACAGAACCTTGAAATAGAAGGTTTCTCACCAAAAAACACATTGGTGAAACCCCTATCTTAAGGCTCTGAGTGTTTGCACACATGTACAAACAGGCATGGTTAAACTATAACGTTTTTAGTGAAATCATGTTTCTCTCGAGGAGAAAACGCGTTTAAAGCCATAAAAAGATCTCACTGTGTTTTGGCATTGACCAAGCTACCAACAACCTAAAAAATGATCAGAACTGGAGAAATTACACATTGACATTGGGTGAAATCATGTAACTCTTAAGGACGTGTTGCAGACTTGTTGAATAGATTCATTTTTCTTGTTTTGTTTGTTTTTGATGAAAATGTGCTTTTCTCGTCGAAAAAAGGCGTTTAACGCGATAAAAAGGTTTAGTGCGTTATGAATACGGGCTAGCTTACCAAAAGTACAAATGTGAACTAAATAAGGCCGGGAGTCGTTTTTATTGCTTAAAACACGATTTCTCGACCAGAATATGCTTTTTCAAAAAAGCCATGTTCCCATGGCGAGAGACTCGTTTTCTGTGAGAAAATGCATTAAAAGGAGGGATTTCATCAGAAACACTATAAATACATATTGTACTTGTCTGAAAACGCACAGAACCTTGAAATAGAAGGTTTCTCACCAAAAAACACATTGGTGAAACCCCTATCTTAAGGCTCTGAGTGTTTGCACACATGTACAAACAGGCATGTTTAAACTATAACGTTTTTAGTGAAATCATGTTTCTCTCGAGGAGAAAACGCGTTTAAAGCCATAAAAAGATCTCACTGTGTTTTGGCATTGACCAAGCTACCAACCACCTAAAAAATGATCAGAACTGGAGAAATTACACATTGACATTGGGTGAAATCATGTAACTCTTAAGGACGTGTTGCAGACTTGTTGAATAGATTCATTTTTCTTGTTTTGTTTGTTTTTGATGAAAATATGCTTTTCTCGTCGAGAAAAGGCGTTTAACGCGATAAAAAGGTTTAGTGCGTTATGAATACGGGCTAGCTTACCAAAAGTACAAATGTGAACTAAATAAGGCCGGGAGTCGTTTTTATTGCTTAAAACACGATTTCTCGACCAGAATATGCTTTTTCAAAAAAGCCATGTTCCCATGGCGAGAGACTCGTTTTCTGTGAGAAAATGCATTAAAAGGAGGGATTTCATCAGAAACACTATAAATACATATTGTACTTGTCTGAAAACGCACAGAACCTTGAAATAGAAGGTTTCTCACCAAAAAACACATTGGTGAAACCCCTATCTTAAGGCTCTGAGTGTTTGCACACATGTACAAACAGGCATGTTTAAACTATAACGTTTTTAGTGAAATCATGTTTCTCCCGAGGAGAAAACGCGTTTAAAGCCATAAAAAAATCTCGCTGTGTTTTGGCATTGACCAAGCTACCAACCACCTAAAAAATGATCAGAACTGGAGAAATTACACATTGACATTGGGTGAAATCATATAACTCTTAAGGACGTGTTGCAGACTTGTTGAATAGATTCATTTTTCTTGTTTTGTTTGTTTTTGATGAAATTGTGCTTTTCTCGTCGAGAAAAGGCGTTTAACGCGATAAAAAGGTTTAGTGCGTTATGAATACGGGCTAGCTTACCAAAAGTACAAATGTGAACTAAATAAGGCCGGGAGTCGTTTTTATTGCTTAAAACACGATTTCTCGACCAGAATATGCTTTTTCAAAAAAGCCATGTTCCCATGGCGAGAGACTCGTTTTCTGTGAGAAAATGCATTAAAAGGAGGGATTTCATCAGAAACACTATAAATACATATTGTACTTGTCTGAAAACGCACAGAACCTTGAAATAGAAGGTTTCTCACCAAAAAACACATTGGTGAAACCCCTATCTTAAGGCTCTGAGTGTTTGCACACATGTACAAACAGGCATGTTTAAACTATAACGTTTTTAGTGAAATCATGTTTCTCTCGAGGAGAAAACGCGTTTAAAGCCATAAAAAGATCTCACTGTGTTTTGGCATTGACCAAGCTACCAACAACCTAAAAAATGATCAGAACTGGAGAAATTACACATTGACATTGGGTGAAATCATGTAACTCTTAAGGACGTGTTGCAGACTTGTTGAATAGATTCATTTTTCTTGTTTTGTTTGTTTTTGATGAAAATGTGCTTTTCTCGTCGAAAAAAGGCGTTTAACGCGATAAAAAGGTTTAGTGCGTTATGAATACGGGCTAGCTTACCAAAAGTACAAATGTGAACTAAATAAGGCCGGGAGTCGTTTTTATTGCTTAAAACACGATTTCTCGACCAGAATATGCTTTTTCAAAAAAGCCATGTTCCCATGGCGAGAGACTCGTTTTCTGTGAGAAAATGCATTAAAAGGAGGGATTTCATCAGAAACACTATAAATACATATTGTACTTGTCTGAAAACGCACAGAACCTTGAAATAGAAGGTTTCTCACCAAAAAACACATTGGTGAAACCCCTATCTTAAGGCTCTGAGTGTTTGCACACATGTACAAACAGGCATGTTTAAACTATAACGTTTTTAGTGAAATCATGTTTCTCTCGAGGAGAAAACGCGTTTAAAGCCATAAAAAGATCTCACTGTGTTTTGGCATTGACCAAGCTACCAACAACCTAAAAAATGATCAGAACTGGAGAAATTACACATTGACATTGGGTGAAATCATGTAACTCTTAAGGACGTGTTGCAGACTTGTTGAATACATTCATTTTTCTTGTTTTGTTTGTTTTTGATGAAATTGTGCTTTTCTCGTCGAGAAAAGGCGTTTAACGCGATAAAAAGGTTTAGTGCGTTATGAATACGGGCTAGCTTACCAAAAGTACAAATGTGAACTAAATAAGGCCGGGAGTCGTTTTTATTGCTTAAAACACGATTTCTCGACCAGAATATGCTTTTTCAAAAAAGCCATGTTCCCATGGCGAGACACTCGTTTTCTGTGAGAAAATGCATTAAAAGGAGGGATTTCATCAGAAACACTATAAATACATATTGTACTTGTCTGAAAACGCACAGAACCTTGAAATAGAAGGTTTCTCACCAAAAAACACATTGGTGAAACCCCTATCTTAAGGCTCTGAGTGTTTGCACACATGTACAAACAGGCATGTTTAAACTATAACGTTTTTAGTGAAATCATGTTTCTCTCGAGGAGAAAACGCGTTTAAAGCCATAAAAAGATCTCACTGTGTTTTGGCATTGACCAAGCTACCAACAACCTAAAAAATGATCAGAACTGGAGAAATTACACATTGACATTGGGTGAAATCATGGAACTCTTAAGGACGTGTTGCAGACTTGTTGAATAGATTCATTTTTCTTGTTTTGTTTGTTTTTGATGAAAATATGCTTTTCTCGTCGAGAAAAGGCGTTTAACGCGATAAAAAGGTTTAGTGCGTTATGAATACGGGCTAGCTTACCAAAAGTACAAATGTGAACTAAATAAGGCCGGGAGTCGTTTTTATTGCTTAAAACACGATTTCTCGACCAGAATATGCTTTTTCAAAAAAGCCATGTTCCCATGGCGAGAGACTCGTTTTCTGTGAGAAAATGCATTAAAAGGAGGGATTTCATCAGAAACACTATAAATACATATTGTACTTGTCTGAAAACGCACAGAACCTTGAAATAGAAGGTTTCTCACCAAAAAACACATTGGTGAAACCCCTATCTTAAGGCTCTGAGTGTTTGCACACATGTACAAACAGGAATGTTTAAACTATAACGTTTTTAGTGAAATCATGTTTCTCTCGGGGAGAAAACGCGTTTAAAGCCATAAAAAGATCTCGCTGTGTTTTGGCATTGACCAAGCTACCAACCACCTAAAAAATGATCAGAACTGGAGAAATTACACATTGACATTGGGTGAAATCATATAACTCTTAAGGACGTGTTGCAGACTTGTTGAATAGATTCATTTTTCTTGTTTTGTTTGTTTTTGATGAAATTGTGCTTTTCTCGTCGAGAAAAGGCGTTTAACGCGATAAAAAGGTTTAGTGCGTTATGAATACGGGCTAGCTTACCAAAAGTACAAATGTGAACTAAATAAGGCCGGGAGTCGTTTTTATTGCTTAAAACACGATTCTTCGACCAGAATATGCTTTTTCAAAAAAGCCATGTTCCCATGGCGAGAGACTCGTTTTCTGTGAGAAAATGCATTAAAAGGAGGGATTTCATCAGAAACACTATAAATACATATTGTACTTGTCTGAAAACGCACAGAACCTTGAAATAGAAGGTTTCTCACCAAAAAACACATTGGTGAAACCCCTATCTTAAGGCTCTGAGTGTTTGCACACATGTACAAACAGGCATGTTTAAACTATAACGTTTTTAGTGAAATCATGTTTCTCTTGGGGAGAAAACGCGTTTAAAGCCATAAAAAGATCTCGCTGTGTTTTGGCATTGACCAAGCTACCAACCACCTAAAAAATGATCAGAACTGGAGAAATTACACATTGAAATTGGGTGAAATCATGTAACTCTTAAGGACGTGTTGCAGACTTGTTGAATAGATTCATTTTTCTTGTTTTGTTTGTTTTTGATGAAATTGTGCTTTTCTCGTCGAGAAAAGGCGTTTAACGCGATAAAAAGGTTTAGTGCGTTATGAATACGGGCTAGCTTACCAAAAGTACAAATGTGAACTAAATAAGGCCGGGAGTCGTTTTTATTGCTTAAAACACGATTTCTCGACCAGAATATGCTTTTTCAAAAAAGCCATGTTCCCATGGCGAGAGACTCGTTTTCTGTGAGAAAATGCATTAAAAGGAGGGATTTCATCAGAAACACTATAAATACATATTGTACTTGTCTGAAAACGCACAGAACCTTGAAATAGAAGGTTTCTCACCAAAAAACACATTGGTGAAACCCCTATCTTAAGGCTCTGAGTGTTTGCACACATGTACAAACAGGCATGTTTAAACTATAACGTTTTTAGTGAAATCATGTTTCTCCCGAGGAGAAAACGCGTTTAAAGCCATAAAAAGATCTCGCTGTGTTTTGGCATTGACCAAGCTACCAACAACCTAAAAAATGATCAGAACTGGAGAAATTACACATTGACATTGGGTGAAATCATGTAACTCTTAAGGACGTGTTGCAGACTTGTTGAATAGATTCATTTTTTTTGTTTTGTTTGTTTTTGATGAAATTGTGCTTTTCTCGTCGAGAAAAGGCGTTTAACGCGATAAAAAGGTTTAGTGCGTTATGAATACGGGCTAGCTTAGCAAAAGTACAAATGTGAACTAAATAAGGCCGGGAGTCGTTTTTATTGCTTAAAACACGATTTCTCGACCAGAATATGCTTTTTCAAAAAAGCCATGTTCCCATGGCGAGAGACTCGTTTTCTGTGAGAAAATGCATTAAAAGGAGGGATTTCATCAGAAACACTATAAATACATATTGTACTTGTCTGAAAACGCACAGAACCTTGAAATAGAAGGTTTCTCACCAAAAAACACATTGGTGAAACCCCTATCTTAAGGCTCTGAGTGTTTGCACACATGTACAAACAGGCATGTTTAAACTATAACGTTTTTAGTGAAATCATGTTTCTCTCGAGGAGAAAACGCGTTTAAAGCCATAAAAAGATCTCACTGTGTTTTGGCATTGACCAAGCTACCAACAACCTAAAAAATGATCAGAACTGGAGAAATTACACATTGACATTGGGTGAAATCATGTAACTCTTAAGGACGTGTTGCAGACTTGTTGAATAGATTCATTTTTCTTGTTTTGTTTGTTTTTGATGAAAATGTGCTTTTCTCGTCGAAAAAAGGCGTTTAACGCGATAAAAAGGTTTAGTGCGTTATGAATACGGGCTAGCTTAGCAAAAGTACAAATGTGAACTAAATAAGGCCGGGAGTCGTTTTTATTGCTTAAAACACGATTTCTCGACCAGAATATGCTTTTTCAAAAAAGCCATGTTCCCATGGCGAGAGACTCGTTTTCTGTGAGAAAATGCATTAAAAGGAGGGATTTCATCAGAAACACTATAAATACATATTGTACTTGTCTGAAAACGCACAGAATCTTGAAATAGAAGGTTTCTCACCAAAAAACACATTGGTGAAACCCCTATCTTAAGGCTCTGAGTGTTTGCACACATGTACAAACAGGCATGTTTAAACTATAACGTTTTTAGTGAAATCATGTTTCTCTCGAGGAGAAAACGCGTTTAAAGCCATAAAAAGATCTCACTGTGTTTTGGCATTGACCAAGCTACCAACAACCTAAAAAATGATCAGAACTGGAGAAATTACACATTGACATTGGGTGAAATCATGTAACTCTTAAGGACGTGTTGCAGACTTGTTGAATAGATTCATTTTTCTTGTTTTGTTTGTTTTTGATGAAATTGTGCTTTTCTCGTCGAGAAAAGGCGTTTAACGCGATAAAAAGGTTTAGTGCGTTATGAATACGGGCTAGCTTACCAAAAGTACAAATGTGAACTAAATAAGGCCGGGAGTCGTTTTTATTGCTTAAAACACGATTTCTCGACCAGAATATGCTTTTTCAAAAAAGCCATGTTCCCATGGCGAGAGACTCGTTTTCTGTGAGAAAATGCATTAAAAGGAGGGATTTCTTCAGAAACACTATAAATACATATTGTACTTGTCTGAAAACGCACAGAACCTTGAAATAGAAGGTTTCTCACCAAAAAACACATTGGTGAAACCCCTATCTTAAGGCTCTGAGTGTTTGCACACATGTACAAACAGGCATGTTTAAACTATAACGTTTTTAGTGAAATCATGTTTCTCTCGAGGAGAAAACGCGTTTAAAGCCATAAAAAGATCTCACTGTGTTTTGGCATTGACCAAGCTACCAACAACCTAAAAAATGATCAGAACTGGAGAAATTACACATTGACATTGGGTGAAATCATGTAACTCTTAAGGACGTGTTGCAGACTTGTTGAATAGATTCATTTTTCTTGTTTTGTTTGTTTTTGATGAAAATGTGCTTTTCTCGTCGAAAAAAGGCGTTTAACGCGATAAAAAGGTTTAGTGCGTTATGAATACGGGCTAGCTTAGCAAAAGTACAAATGTGAACTAAATAAGGCCGGGAGTCGTTTTTATTGCTTAAAACACGATTTCTCGACCAGAATATGCTTTTTCAAAAAAGCCATGTTCCCATGGCGAGAGACTCGTTTTCTGTGAGAAAATGCATTAAAAGGAGGGATTTCATCAGAAACACTATAAATACATATTGTACTTGTCTGAAAACGCACAGAATCTTGAAATAGAAGGTTTCTCACCAAAAAACACATTGGTGAAACCCCTATCTTAAGGCTCTGAGTGTTTGCACACATGTACAAACAGGCATGTTTAAACTATAACGTTTTTAGTGAAATCATGTTTCTCTCGAGGAGAAAACGCGTTTAAAGCCATAAAAAGATCTCACTGTGTTTTGGCATTGACCAAGCTACCAACAACCTAAAAAATGATCAGAACTGGAGAAATTACACATTGACATTGGGTGAAATCATGTAACTCTTAAGGACGTGTTGCAGACTTGTTGAATAGATTCATTTTTCTTGTTTTGTTTGTTTTTGATGAAATTGTGCTTTTCTCGTCGAGAAAAGGCGTTTAACGCGATAAAAAGGTTTAGTGCGTTATGAATACGGGCTAGCTTACCAAAAGTACAAATGTGAACTAAATAAGGCCGGGAGTCGTTTTTATTGCTTAAAACACGATTTCTCGACCAGAATATGCTTTTTCAAAAAAGCCATGTTCCCATGGCGAGAGACTCGTTTTCTGTGAGAAAATGCATTAAAAGGAGGGATTTCATCAGAAACACTATAAATACATATTGTACTTGTCTGAAAACGCACAGAATCTTGAAATAGAAGGTTTCTCACCAAAAAACACATTGGTGAAACCCCTATCTTAAGGCTCTGAGTGTTTGCACACATGTACAAACAGGCATGTTTAAACTATAACGTTTTTAGTGAAATCATGTTTCTCTCGAGGAGAAAACGCGTTTAAAGCCATAAAAAGATCTCACTGTGTTTTGGCATTGACCAAGCTACCAACAACCTAAAAAATGATCAGAACTGGAGAAATTACACATTGACATTGGGTGAAATCATGTAACTCTTAAGGACGTGTTGCAGACTTGTTGAATAGATTCATTTTTCTTGTTTTGTTTGTTTTTGATGAAATTGTGCTTTTCTCGTCGAGAAAAGGCGTTTAACGCGATAAAAAGGTTTAGTGCGTTATGAATACGGGCTAGCTTACCAAAAGTACAAATGTGAACTAAATAAGGCCGGGAGTCGTTTTTATTGCTTAAAACACGATTTCTCGACCAGAATATGCTTTTTCAAAAAAGCCATGTTCCCATGGCGAGAGACTCGTTTTCTGTGAGAAAATGCATTAAAAGGAGGGATTTCTTCAGAAACACTATAAATACATATTGTACTTGTCTGAAAACGCACAGAACCTTGAAATAGAAGGTTTCTCACCAAAAAACACATTGGTGAAACCCCTATCTTAAGGCTCTGAGTGTTTGCACACATGTACAAACAGGCATGTTTAAACTATAACGTTTTTAGTGAAATCATGTTTCTCTCGAGGAGAAAACGCGTTTAAAGCCATAAAAAGATCTCACTGTGTTTTGGCATTGACCAAGCTACCAACAACCTAAAAAATGATCAGAACTGGAGAAATTACACATTGACATTGGGTGAAATCATGTAACTCTTAAGGACGTGTTGCAGACTTGTTGAATAGATTCATTTTTCTTGTTTTGTTTGTTTTTGATGAAAATGTGCTTTTCTCGTCGAAAAAAGGCGTTTAACGCGATAAAAAGGTTTAGTGCGTTATGAATACGGGCTAGCTTAGCAAAAGTACAAATGTGAACTAAATAAGGCCGGGAGTCGTTTTTATTGCTTAAAACACGATTTCTCGACCAGAATATGCTTTTTCAAAAAAGCCATGTTCCCATGGCGAGAGACTCGTTTTCTGTGAGAAAATGCATTAAAAGGAGGGATTTCATCAGAAACACTATAAATACATATTGTACTTGTCTGAAAACGCACAGAATCTTGAAATAGAAGGTTTCTCACCAAAAAACACATTGGTGAAACCCCTATCTTAAGGCTCTGAGTGTTTGCACACATGTACAAACAGGCATGTTTAAACTATAACGTTTTTAGTGAAATCATGTTTCTCTCGAGGAGAAAACGCGTTTAAAGCCATAAAAAGATCTCACTGTGTTTTGGCATTGACCAAGCTACCAACAACCTAAAAAATGATCAGAACTGGAGAAATTACACATTGACATTGGGTGAAATCATGTAACTCTTAAGGACGTGTTGCAGACTTGTTGAATAGATTCATTTTTCTTGTTTTGTTTGTTTTTGATGAAATTGTGCTTTTCTCGTCGAGAAAAGGCGTTTAACGCGATAAAAAGGTTTAGTGCGTTATGAATACGGGCTAGCTTACCAAAAGTACAAATGTGAACTAAATAAGGCCGGGAGTCGTTTTTATTGCTTAAAACACGATTTCTCGACCAGAATATGCTTTTTCAAAAAAGCCATGTTCCCATGGCGAGAGACTCGTTTTCTGTGAGAAAATGCATTAAAAGGAGGGATTTCATCAGAAACACTATAAATACATATTGTACTTGTCTGAAAACGCACAGAACCTTGAAATAGAAGGTTTCTCACCAAAAAACACATTGGTGAAACCCCTATCTTAAGGCTCTGAGTGTTTGCACACATGTACAAACAGGCATGTTTAAACTATAACGTTTTTAGTGAAATCATGTTTCTCCCGAGGAGAAAACGCGTTTAAAGCCATAAAAAGATCTCGCTGTGTTTTGGCATTGACCAAGCTACCAACCACCTAAAAAATGATCAGAACTGGAGAAATTACACATTGACATTGGGTGAAATCATATAACTCTTAAGGACGTGTTGCAGACTTGTTGAATAGATTCATTTTTCTTGTTTTGTTTGTTTTTGATGAAATTGTGCTTTTCTCGTCGAGAAAAGGCGTTTAACGCGATAAAAAGGTTTAGTGCGTTATGAATACGGGCTAGCTTACCAAAAGTACAAATGTGAACTAAATAAGGCCGGGAGTCGTTTTTATTGCTTAAAACACGATTTCTCGACCAGAATATGCTTTTTCAAAAAAGCCATGTTCCCATGGCGAGAGACTCGTTTTCTGTGAGAAAATGCATTAAAAGGAGGGATTTCATCAGAAACACTATAAATACATATTGTACTTGTCTGAAAACGCACAGAACCTTGAAATAGAAGGTTTCTCACCAAAAAACACATTGGTGAAACCCCTATCTTAAGGCTCTGAGTGTTTGCACACATGTACAAACAGGCATGTTTAAACTATAACGTTTTTAGTGAAATCATGTTTCTCTCGAGGAGAAAACGCGTTTAAAGCCATAAAAAGATCTCACTGTGTTTTGGCATTGACCAAGCTACCAACAACCTAAAAAATGATCAGAACTGGAGAAATTACACATTGACATTGGGTGAAATCATGTAACTCTTAAGGACGTGTTGCAGACTTGTTGAATAGATTCATTTTTCTTGTTTTGTTTGTTTTTGATGAAAATGTGCTTTTCTCGTCGAAAAAAGGCGTTTAACGAGATAAAAAGGTTTAGTGCGTTATGAATACGGGCTAGCTTAGCAAAAGTACAAATGTGAACTAAATAAGGCCGGGAGTCGTTTTTATTGCTTAAAACACGATTTCTCGACCAGAATATGCTTTTTCAAAAAAGCCATGTTCCCATGGCGAGAGACTCGTTTTCTGTGAGAAAATGCATTAAAAGGAGGGATTTCATCAGAAACACTATAAATACATATTGTACTTGTCTGAAAACGCACAGAACCTTGAAATAGAAGGTTTCTCACCAAAAAACACATTGGTGAAACCCCTATCTTAAGGCTCTGAGTGTTTGCACACATGTACAAACAGGCATGTTTAAACTATAACGTTTTTAGTGAAATCATGTTTCTCCCGAGGAGAAAACGCGTTTAAAGCCATAAAAAGATCTCGCTGTGTTTTGGCATTGACAAAGCTACCAACCACCTAAAAAATGATCAGAACTGGAGAAATTACACATTGACATTGGGTGAAATCATATAACTCTTAAGGACGTGTTGCAGACTTGTTGAATAGATTCATTTTTCTTGTTTTGTTTTTTTTTTGATGAAATTGTGCTTTTCTCGTCGAGAAAAGGCGTTTAACGCGATAAAAAGGTTTAGTGCGTTATGAATACGGGCTAGCTTACCAAAAGTACAAATGTGAACTAAATAAGGCCGGGAGTCGTTTTTATTGCTTAAAACACGATTTCTCGACCAGAATATGCTTTTTCAAAAAAGCCATGTTCCCATGGCGAGAGACTCGTTTTCTGTGAGAAAATGCATTAAAAGGAGGGATTTCATCAGAAACACTATAAATACATATTGTACTTGTCTGAAAACGCACAGAACCTTGAAATAGAAGGTTTCTCACCAAAAAACACATTGGTGAAACCCCTATCTTAAGGCTCTGAGTGTTTGCACACATGTACAAACAGGCATGTTTAAACTATAACGTTTTTAGTGAAATCATGTTTCTCCCGAGGAGAAAACGCGTTTAAAGCCATAAAAAGATCTCGCTGTGTTTTGGCATTGACCAAGCTACCAACCACCTAAAAAATGATCAGAACTGGAGAAATTACACATTGACATTGGGTGAAATCATATAACTCTTAAGGACGTGTTGCAGACTTGTTGAATAGATTCATTTTTCTTGTTTTGTTTGTTTTTGATGAAAATGTGCTTTTCTCGTCGAAAAAAGGCGTTTAACGAGATAAAAAGGTTTAGTGCGTTATGAATACGGGCTAGCTTAGCAAAAGTACAAATGTGAACTAAATAAGGCCGGGAGTCGTTTTTATTGCTTAAAACACGATTTCTCGACCAGAATATGCTTTTTCAAAAAAGCCATGTTCCCATGGCGAGAGACTCGTTTTCTGTGAGAAAATGCATTAAAAGGAGGGATTTCATCAGAAACACTATAAATACATATTGTACTTGTCTGAAAACGCACAGAACCTTGAAATAGAAGGTTTCTCACCAAAAAACACATTGGTGAAACCCCTATCTTAAGGCTCTGAGTGTTTGCACACATGTACAAACAGGCATGTTTAAACTATAACGTTTTTAGTGAAATCATGTTTCTCCCGAGGAGAAAACGCGTTTAAAGCCATAAAAAGATCTCGCTGTGTTTTGGCATTGACAAAGCTACCAACCACCTAAAAAATGATCAGAACTGGAGAAATTACACATTGACATTGGGTGAAATCATATAACTCTTAAGGACGTGTTGCAGACTTGTTGAATAGATTCATTTTTCTTGTTTTGTTTTTTTTTTGATGAAATTGTGCTTTTCTCGTCGAGAAAAGGCGTTTAACGCGATAAAAAGGTTTAGTGCGTTATGAATACGGGCTAGCTTACCAAAAGTACAAATGTGAACTAAATAAGGCCGGGAGTCGTTTTTATTGCTTAAAACACGATTTCTCGACCAGAATATGCTTTTTCAAAAAAGCCATGTTCCCATGGCGAGAGACTCGTTTTCTGTGAGAAAATGCATTAAAAGGAGGGATTTCATCAGAAACACTATAAATACATATTGTACTTGTCTGAAAACGCACAGAACCTTGAAATAGAAGGTTTCTCACCAAAAAACACATTGGTGAAACCCCTATCTTAAGGCTCTGAGTGTTTGCACACATGTACAAACAGGCATGTTTAAACTATAACGTTTTTAGTGAAATCATGTTTCTCCCGAGGAGAAAACGCGTTTAAAGCCATAAAAAGATCTCGCTGTGTTTTGGCATTGACCAAGCTACCAACCACCTAAAAAATGATCAGAACTGGAGAAATTACACATTGACATTGGGTGAAATCATATAACTCTTAAGGACGTGTTGCAGACTTGTTGAATAGATTCATTTTTCTTGTTTTGTTTGTTTTTGATGAAATTGTGCTTTTCTCGTCGAGAAAAGGCGTTTAACGCGATAAAAAGGTTTAGTGCGTTATGAATACGGGCTAGCTTAGCAAAAGTACAAATGTGAACTAAATAAGGCCGGGAGTCGTTTTTATTGCTTAAAACACGATTTCTCGACCAGAATATGCTTTTTCAAAAAAGCCATGTTCCCATGGCGAGAGACTCGTTTTCTGTGAGAAAATGCATTAAAAGGAGGGATTTCATCAGAAACACTATAAATACATATTGTACTTGTCTGAAAACGCACAGAACCTTGAAATAGAAGGTTTCTCACCAAAAAACACATTGGTGAAACCCCTATCTTAAGGCTCTGAGTGTTTGCACACATGTACAAACAGGCATGTTTAAACTATAACGTTTTTAGTGAAATCATGTTTCTCCCGAGGAGAAAACGCGTTTAAAGCCATAAAAAGATCTCGCTGTGTTTTGGCATTGACCAAGCTACCAACCACCTAAAAAATGATCAGAACTGGAGAAATTACACATTGACATTGGGTGAAATCATATAACTCTTAAGGACGTGTTGCAGACTTGTTGAATAGATTCATTTTTCTTTTTTTGTTTGTTTTTGATGAAATTGTGCTTTTCTCGTCGAGAAAAGGCGTTTAACGCGATAAAAAGGTTTAGTGCGTTATGAATACGGGCTAGCTTACCAAAAGTACAAATGTGAACTAAATAAGGCCGGGAGTCGTTTTTATTGCTTAAAACACGATTTCTCGACCAGAATATGCTTTTTCAAAAAAGCCATGTTCCCATGGCGAGAGACTCGTTTTCTGTGAGAAAATGCATTAAAAGGAGGGATTTCATCAGAAACACTATAAATACATATTGTACTTGTCTGAAAACGCACAGAACCTTGAAATAGAAGGTTTCTCACCAAAAAACACATTGGTGAAACCCCTATCTTAAGGCTCTGAGTGTTTGCACACATGTACAAACAGGCATATTTAAACTATAACGTTTTTAGTGAAATCATGTTTCTCTCGAGGAGAAAACGCGTTTAAAGCCATAAAAAGATCTCACTGTGTTTTGGCATTGACCAAGCTACCAACCACCTAAAAAATGATCAGAACTGGAGAAATTACACATTGACATTGGGTGAAATCATGTAACTCTTAAGGACGTGTTGCAGACTTGTTGAATAGATTCATTTTTCTTGTTTTGTTTGTTTTTGATGAAAATGTGCTTTTCTCGTCGAAAAAAGGCGTTTAACGCGATAAAAAGGTTTAGTGCGTTATGAATACGGGCTAGCTTAGCAAAAGTACAAATGTGAACTAAATAAGGCCGGGAGTCGTTTTTATTGCTTAAAACACGATTTCTCGACCAGAATATGCTTTTTCAAAAAAGCCATGTTCCCATGGCGAGAGACTCGTTTTCTGTGAGAAAATGCATTAAAAGGAGGGATTTCATCAGAAACACTATAAATACATATTGTACTTGTCTGAAAACGCACAGAATCTTGAAATAGAAGGTTTCTCACCAAAAAACACATTGGTGAAACCCCTATCTTAAGGCTCTGAGTGTTTGCACACATGTACAAACAGGCATGTTTAAACTATAACGTTTTTAGTGAAATCATGTTTCTCTAGAGGAGAAAACGCGTTTAAAGCCATAAAAAGATCTCACTGTGTTTTGGCATTGACCAAGCTACCAACAACCTAAAAAATGATCAGAACTGGAGAAATTACACATTGACATTGGGTGAAATCATGTAACTCTTAAGGACGTGTTGCAGACTTGTTGAATAGATTCATTTTTCTTGTTTTGTTTGTTTAATGAAAATGTGCTTTTCTCGTCGAGAAAAGGCGTTTAACGCGATAAAAAGGTTTAGTGCGTTATGAATACGGGCTAGCTTACCAAAAGTACAAATGTGAACTAAATAAGGCCGGGAGTCGTTTTTATTGCTTAAAACACGATTTCTCGACCAGAATATGCTTTTTCAAAAAAGCCATGTTCCCATGGCAAGAGACTCGTTTTCTGTGAGAAAATGCATTAAAAGGAGGGATTTCATCAGAAACACTATAAATACATATTGTACTTGTCTGAAAACGCACAGAACCTTGAAATAGAAGGTTTCTCACCAAAAAACACATTGGTGAAACCCCTATCTTAAGGCTCTGAGTGTTTGCACACATGTACAAACAGGCATGTTTAAACTATAACGTTTTTAGTGAAATCATGTTTCTCCCGAGGAGAAAACGCGTTTAAAGCCATAAAAAGATCTCGCTGTGTTTTGGCATTGACCAAGCTACCAACCACCTAAAAAATGATCAGAACTGGAGAAATTACACATTGACATTGGGTGAAATCATATAACTCTTAAGGACGTGTTGCAGACTTGTTGAATAGATTCATTTTTCTTGTTTTGTTTGTTTTTGATGAAATTGTGCTTTTCTCGTCGAGAAAAGGCGTTTAACGCGATAAAAAGGTTTAGTGCGTTATGAATACGGGCTAGCTTACCAAAAGTACAAATGTGAACTAAATAAGGCCGGGAGTCGTTTTTATTGCTTAAAACACGATTTCTCGACCAGAATATGCTTTTTCAAAAAAGCCATGTTCCCATGGCGAGAGACTCGTTTTCTGTGAGAAAATGCATTAAAAGGAGGGATTTCATCAGAAACACTATAAATACATATTGTACTTGTCTGAAAACGCACAGAACCTTGAAATAGAAGGTTTCTCACCAAAAAACACATTGGTGAAACCCCTATCTTAAGGCTCTGAGTGTTTGCACACATGTACAAACAGGCATATTTAAACTATAACGTTTTTAGTGAAATCATGTTTCTCTCGAGGAGAAAACGCGTTTAAAGCCATAAAAAGATCTCACTGTGTTTTGGCATTGACCAAGCTACCAACCACCTAAAAAATGATCAGAACTGGAGAAATTACACATTGACATTGGGTGAAATCATGTAACTCTTAAGGACGTGTTGCAGACTTGTTGAATAGATTCATTTTTCTTGTTTTGTTTGTTTTTGATGAAAATGTGCTTTTCTCGTCGAAAAAAGGCGTTTAACGCGATAAAAAGGTTTAGTGCGTTATGAATACGGGCTAGCTTAGCAAAAGTACAAATGTGAACTAAATAAGGCCGGGAGTCGTTTTTATTGCTTAAAACACGATTTCTCGACCAGAATATGCTTTTTCAAAAAAGCCATGTTCCCATGGCGAGAGACTCGTTTTCTGTGAGAAAATGCATTAAAAGGAGGGATTTCATCAGAAACACTATAAATACATATTGTACTTGTCTGAAAACGCACAGAATCTTGAAATAGAAGGTTTCTCACCAAAAAACACATTGGTGAAACCCCTATCTTAAGGCTCTGAGTGTTTGCACACATGTACAAACAGGCATGTTTAAACTATAACGTTTTTAGTGAAATCATGTTTCTCTAGAGGAGAAAACGCGTTTAAAGCCATAAAAAGATCTCACTGTGTTTTGGCATTGACCAAGCTACCAACAACCTAAAAAATGATCAGAACTGGAGAAATTACACATTGACATTGGGTGAAATCATGTAACTCTTAAGGACGTGTTGCAGACTTGTTGAATAGATTCATTTTTCTTGTTTTGTTTGTTTAATGAAAATGTGCTTTTCTCGTCGAGAAAAGGCGTTTAACGCGATAAAAAGGTTTAGTGCGTTATGAATACGGGCTAGCTTACCAAAAGTACAAATGTGAACTAAATAAGGCCGGGAGTCGTTTTTATTGCTTAAAACACGATTTCTCGACCAGAATATGCTTTTTCAAAAAAGCCATGTTCCCATGGCAAGAGACTCGTTTTCTGTGAGAAAATGCATTAAAAGGAGGGATTTCATCAGAAACACTATAAATACATATTGTACTTGTCTGAAAACGCACAGAACCTTGAAATAGAAGGTTTCTCACCAAAAAACACATTGGTGAAACCCCTATCTTAAGGCTCTGAGTGTTTGCACACATGTACAAACAGGCATGTTTAAACTATAACGTTTTTAGTGAAATCATGTTTCTCTCGAGGAGAAAACGCGTTTAAAGCCATAAAAAGATCTCACTGTGTTTTGGCATTGACCAAGCTACCAACAACCTAAAAAATGATCAGAACTGGAGAAATTACACATTGACATTGGGTGAAATCATGTAACTCTTAAGGACGTGTTGCAGACTTGTTGAATACATTCATTTTTCTTGTTTTGTTTGTTTTTGATGAAATTGTGCTTTTCTCGTCGAGAAAAGGCGTTTAACGCGATAAAAAGGTTTAGTGCGTTATGAATACGGGCTAGCTTACCAAAAGTACAAATGTGAACTAAATAAGGCCGGGAGTCGTTTTTATTGCTTAAAACACGATTTCTCGACCAGAATATGCTTTTTCAAAAAAGCCATGTTCCCATGGCGAGAGACTCGTTTTCTGTGAGAAAATGCATTAAAAGGAGGGATTTCATCAGAAACACTATAAATACATATTGTACTTGTCTGAAAACGCACAGAACCTTGAAATAGAAGGTTTCTCACCAAAAAACACATTGGTGAAACCCCTATCTTAAGGCTCTGAGTGTTTGCACACATGTACAAACAGGCATGTTTAAACTATAACGTTTTTAGTGAAATCATGTTTCTCCCGAGGAGAAAACGCGTTTAAAGCCATAAAAAGATCTCGCTGTGTTTTGGCATTGACCAAGCTACCAACCACCTAAAAAATGATCAGAACTGGAGAAATTACACATTGACATTGGGTGAAATCATATAACTCTTAAGGACGTGTTGCAGACTTGTTGAATAGATTCATTTTTCTTGTTTTGTTTGTTTTTGATGAAATTGTGCTTTTCTCGTCGAGAAAAGGCGTTTAACGCGATAAAAAGGTTTAGTGCGTTATGAATACGGGCTAGCTTAGCAAAAGTACAAATGTGAACTAAATAAGGCCGGGAGTCGTTTTTATTGCTTAAAACACGATTTCTCGACCAGAATATGCTTTTTCAAAAAAGCCATGTTCCCATGGCGAGAGACTCGTTTTCTGTGAGAAAATGCATTAAAAGGAGGGATTTCATCAGAAACACTATAAATACATATTGTACTTGTCTGAAAACGCACAGAACCTTGAAATAGAAGGTTTCTCACCAAAAAACACATTGGTGAAACCCCTATCTTAAGGCTCTGAGTGTTTGCACACATGTACAAACAGGCATGTTTAAACTATAACGTTTTTAGTGAAATCATGTTTCTCCCGAGGAGAAAACGCGTTTAAAGCCATAAAAAGATCTCGCTGTGTTTTGGCATTGACAAAGCTACCAACCACCTAAAAAATGATCAGAACTGGAGAAATTACACATTGACATTGGGTGAAATCATATAACTCTTAAGGACGTGTTGCAGACTTGTTGAATAGATTCATTTTTCTTGTTTTGTTTTTTTTTTGATGAAATTGTGCTTTTCTCGTCGAGAAAAGGCGTTTAACGCGATAAAAAGGTTTAGTGCGTTATGAATACGGGCTAGCTTACCAAAAGTACAAATGTGAACTAAATAAGGCCGGGAGTCGTTTTTATTGCTTAAAACACGATTTCTCGACCAGAATATGCTTTTTCAAAAAAGCCATGTTCCCATGGCGAGAGACTCGTTTTCTGTGAGAAAATGCATTAAAAGGAGGGATTTCATCAGAAACACTATAAATACATATTGTACTTGTCTGAAAACGCACAGAACCTTGAAATAGAAGGTTTCTCACCAAAAAACACATTGGTGAAACCCCTATCTTAAGGCTCTGAGTGTTTGCACACATGTACAAACAGGCATGTTTAAACTATAACGTTTTTAGTGAAATCATGTTTCTCCCGAGGAGAAAACGCGTTTAAAGCCATAAAAAGATCTCGCTGTGTTTTGGCATTGACCAAGCTACCAACCACCTAAAAAATGATCAGAACTGGAGAAATTACACATTGACATTGGGTGAAATCATATAACTCTTAAGGACGTGTTGCAGACTTGTTGAATAGATTCATTTTTCTTTTTTTGTTTGTTTTTGATGAAATTGTGCTTTTCTCGTCGAGAAAAGGCGTTTAACGCGATAAAAAGGTTTAGTGCGTTATGAATACGGGCTAGCTTACCAAAAGTACAAATGTGAACTAAATAAGGCCGGGAGTCGTTTTTATTGCTTAAAACACGATTTCTCGACCAGAATATGCTTTTTCAAAAAAGCCATGTTCCCATGGCGAGAGACTCGTTTTCTGTGAGAAAATGCATTAAAAGGAGGGATTTCATCAGAAACACTATAAATACATATTGTACTTGTCTGAAAACGCACAGAACCTTGAAATAGAAGGTTTCTCACCAAAAAACACATTGGTGAAACCCCTATCTTAAGGCTCTGAGTGTTTGCACACATGTACAAACAGGCATGTTTAAACTATAACGTTTTTAGTGAAATCATGTTTCTCCCGAGGAG
This sequence comes from Lampris incognitus, assembly GCF_029633865.1. Lineage (NCBI taxonomy): Eukaryota > Metazoa > Chordata > Actinopteri > Lampriformes > Lampridae > Lampris > Lampris incognitus. Next base: position 34,479 of record NW_026611588.1, on the reverse strand, counting down.
AAAACGCGTTTAAAGCCATAAAAAGATCTCGCTGTGTTTTGGCATTGACCAAGCTACCAACCACCTAAAAAATGATCAGAACTGGAGAAATTACACATTGACATTGGGTGAAATCATATAACTCTTAAGGACGTGTTGCAGACTTGTTGAATAGATTCATTTTTCTTTTTTTGTTTGTTTTTGATGAAATTGTGCTTTTCTCGTCGAGAAAAGGCGTTTAACGCGATAAAAAGGTTTAGTGCGTTATGAATACGGGCTAGCTTACCAAAAGTACAAATGTGAACTAAATAAGGCCGGGAGTCGTTTTTATTGCTTAAAACACGATTTCTCGACCAGAATATGCTTTTTCAAAAAAGCCATGTTCCCATGGCGAGAGACTCGTTTTCTGTGAGAAAATGCATTAAAAGGAGGGATTTCATCAGAAACACTATAAATACATATTGTACTTGTCTGAAAACGCACAGAACCTTGAAATAGAAGGTTTCTCACCAAAAAACACATTGGTGAAACCCCTATCTTAAGGCTCTGAGTGTTTGCACACATGTACAAACAGGCATATTTAAACTATAACGTTTTTAGTGAAATCATGTTTCTCTCGAGGAGAAAACGCGTTTAAAGCCATAAAAAGATCTCACTGTGTTTTGGCATTGACCAAGCTACCAACCACCTAAAAAATGATCAGAACTGGAGAAATTACACATTGACATTGGGTGAAATCATGTAACTCTTAAGGACGTGTTGCAGACTTGTTGAATAGATTCATTTTTCTTGTTTTGTTTGTTTTTGATGAAAATGTGCTTTTCTCGTCGAAAAAAGGCGTTTAACGCGATAAAAAGGTTTAGTGCGTTATGAATACGGGCTAGCTTACCAAAAGTACAAATGTGAACCAAATAAGGCCGGGAGTCGTTTTTATTGCTTAAAACACGATTTCTCGACCAGAATATGCTTTTTCAAAAAAGCCATGTTCCCATGGCGAGAGACTCGTTTTCTGTGAGAAAATGCATTAAAAGGAGGGATTTCATCAGAAACACTATAAATACATATTGTACTTGTCTGAAAACGCACAGAACCTTGAAATAGAAGGTTTCTCACCAAAAAACACATTGGTGAAACCCCTATCTTAAGGCTCTGAGTGTTTGCACACATGTACAACAGGCATGGATAAACTATAACGTTTTTAGTGAAATCATGTTTCTCTCGAGGAGAAAACGCGTTTAAAGCCATAAAAAGATCTCACTGTGTTTTGGCATTGACCAAGCTACCAACAACCTAAAAAATGATCACAACTGGAGAAATTACACATTGACATTGGGTGAAATCATGTAACTCTTAAGGACGTGTTGCAAACTTGTTGAATAGATTCATTTTTCTTGTTTTGTTTGTTTTTGATGAAATTGTGCTTTTCTCGTCGAGAAAAGGCGTTTAACGCGATAAAAAGGTTTAGTGCGTTATGAATACGGGCTAGCTTACCAAAAGTACAAATGTGAACCAAATAAGGCCGGGAGTCGTTTTTATTGCTTAAAACACGATTTCTCGACCAGAATATGCTTTTTCAAAAAAGCCATGTTCCCATGGCGAGAGACTCGTTTTCTGTGAGAAAATGCATTAAAAGGAGGGATTTCATCAGAAACACTATAAATACATATTGTACTTGTCTGAAAACGCACAGAACCTTGAAATAGAAGGTTTCTCACCAAAAAACACATTGGGGAAACCCCTATCTTAAGGCTCTGAGTGTTTGCACACATGTACAAACAGGCATGTTTAAACTATAACGTTTTTAGTGAAATCATGTTTCTCTCGAGGAGAAAACGCGTTTAAAGCCATAAAAAGATCTCACTCTGTTTTGGCATTGACCAAGCTACCAACAACCTAAAAAATGATCACAACTGGAGAAATTACACATTGACATTGGGTGAAATCATGTAACTCTTAAGGACGTGTTGCAGACTTGTTTGAATAGATTCATTTTTCTTGTTTTGTTTGTTTTTGATGAAATTGTGCTTTTCTCGTCGAGAAAAGGCGTTTAACGCGATAAAAAGGTTTAGTGCGTTATGAATACGGGCTAGCTTACCAAAAGTACAAATGTGAACCAAATAAGGCCGGGAGTCGTTTTTATTGCTTAAAACACGATTTCTCGACCAGAATATGCTTTTTCAAAAAAGCCATGTTCCCATGGCGAGAGACTCGTTTTCTGTGAGAAAATGCATTAAAAGGAGGGATTTCATCAGAAACACTATAAATACATATTGTACTTGTCTGAAAACGCACAGAACCTTGAAATAGAAGGTTTCTCACCAAAAAACACATTGGTGAAACCCCTATCTTAAGGCTCTGAGTGTTTGCACACATGTACAAACAGGCATGTTTAAACTATAACGTTTTTAGTGAAATCATGTTTCTCTCGAGGAGAAAACGCGTTTAAAGCCATAAAAAGATCTCACTGTGTTATGGCATTGACCAAGCTACCAACAACCTAAAAAATGATCACAACTGGAGAAATTACACATTGACATTGGGTGAAATCATGTAACTCTTAAGGACGTGTTGCAGACTTGTTGAATAGATTCATTTTTCTTGTTTTGTTTGTTTTTGATGAAATTGTGCTTTTCTCGTCGAGAAAAGGCGTTTAACGCGATAAAAAGGTTTAGTGCGTTATGAATACGGGCTAGCTTACCAAAAGTACAAATGTGAACTAAATAAGGCCGGGAGTCGATTTTATTGCTTAAAACACGATTTCTCGACCAGAATATGCTTTTTCAAAAAAGCCATGTTCCCATGGCGAGAGACTCGTTTTCTGTGAGAAAATGCATTAAAAGGAGGGATTTCATCAGAAACACTATAAATACATATTGTACTTGTCTGAAAACGCACAGAACCTTGAAATAGAAGGTTTCTCACCAAAAAACACATTGGTGAAACCCCTATCTTAAGGCTCTGAGTGTTTGCACACATGTACAAACAGGCATGTTTAAACTATAACGTTTTTAGTGAAATCATGTTTCTCTCGAGGAGAAAACGCGTTTAAAGCCATAAAAAGATCTCACTGTGTTTTGGCATTGACCAAGCTACCAACAACCTAAAAAATGATCAGAACTGGAGAAATTACATATTGACATTGGGTGAAATCATGTAACTCTTAAGGACGTGTTGCAGACTTGTTGAATAGATTCATTTTTCTTGTTTTGTTTGTTTTTGATGAAATTGTGCTTTTCTCGTCGAGAAAAGGCGTTTAACGCGATAAAAAGGTTTAGTGCGTTATGAATACGGGCTAGCTTACCAAAAGTACAAATGTGAACCAAATAAGGCCGGGAGTCGTTTTTATTGCTTAAAACACGATTTCTCGACCAGAATATGCTTTTTCAAAAAAGCCATGTTCCCATGGCGAGAGACTCGTTTTCTGTGAGAAAATGCATTAAAAGGAGGGATTTCATCAGAAACACTATAAATACATATTGTACTTGTCTGAAAACGCACAGAACCTTGAAATAGAAGGTTTCTCACCAAAAAACACATTGGTGAAACCCCTATCTTAAGGCTCTGAGTGTTTGCACACATGTACAAACAGGCATGTTTAAACTATAACGTTTTTAGTGAAATCATGTTTCTCTCGAGGAGAAAACGCGTTTAAAGCCATAAAAAGATCTCACTGTGTTTTGGCATTGACCAAGCTACCAACAACCTAAAAAATGATCAGAACTGGAGAAATTACACATTGACATTGGGTGAAATCATGTAACTCTTAAGGACGTGTTGCAGACTTGTTGAATAGATTCATTTTTCTTGTTTTGTTTGTTTTTGATGAAATTGTGCTTTTCTCGTCGAGAAAAGGCGTTTAACGCGATAAAAAGGTTTAGTGCGTTATGAATACGGGCTAGCTTACCAAAAGTACAAATGTGAACCAAATAAGGCCGGGAGTCGTTTTTATTGCTTAAAACACGATTTCTCGACCAGAATATGCTTTTTCAAAAAAGCCATGTTCCCATGGCGAGAGACTCGTTTTCTGTGAGAAAATGCATTAAAAGGAGGGATTTCATCAGAAACACTATAAATACATATTGTACTTGTCTGAAAACGCACAGAACCTTGAAATAGAAGGTTTCTCACCAAAAAACACATTGGTGAAACCCCTATCTTAAGGCTCTGAGTGTTTGCACACATGTACAAACAGGCATGTTTAAACTATAACGTTTTTAGTGAAATCATGTTTCTCTCGAGGAGAAAACGCGTTTAAAGCCATAAAAAGATCTCACTGTGTTTTGGCATTGACCAAGCTACCAACAACCTAAAAAATGATCAGAACTGGAGAAATTACACATTGACATTGGGTGAAATCATGTAACTCTTAAGGACGTGTTGCAGACTTGTTGAATAGATTCATTTTTCTTGTTTTGTTTGTTTTTGATGAAATTGTGCTTTTCTCGTCGAGAAAAGGCGTTTAACGCGATAAAAAGGTTTAGTGCGTTATGAATACGGGCTAGCTTACCAAAAGTACAAATGTGAACCAAATAAGGCCGGGAGTCGTTTTTATTGCTTAAAACACGATTTCTCGACCAGAATATGCTTTTTCAAAAAAGCCATGTTCCCATGGCGAGAGACTCGTTTTCTGTGAGAAAATGCATTAAAAGGAGGGATTTCATCAGAAACACTATAAATACATATTGTACTTGTCTGAAAACGCACAGAACCTTGAAATAGAAGGTTTCTCACCAAAAAACACATTGGTGAAACCCCTATCTTAAGGCTCTGAGTGTTTGCACACATGTACAACAGGCATGGATAAACTATAACGTTTTTAGTGAAATCATGTTTCTCTCGAGGAGAAAACGCGTTTAAAGCCATAAAAAGATCTCACTGTGTTTTGGCATTGACCAAGCTACCAACAACCTAAAAAATGATCACAACTGGAGAAATTACACATTGACATTGGGTGAAATCATGTAACTCTTAAGGACGTGTTGCAAACTTGTTGAATAGATTCATTTTTCTTGTTTTGTTTGTTTTTGATGAAATTGTGCTTTTCTCGTCGAGAAAAGGCGTTTAACGCGATAAAAAGGTTTAGTGCGTTATGAATACGGGCTAGCTTACCAAAAGTACAAATGTGAACCAAATAAGGCCGGGAGTCGTTTTTATTGCTTAAAACACGATTTCTCGACCAGAATATGCTTTTTCAAAAAAGCCATGTTCCCATGGCGAGAGACTCGTTTTCTGTGAGAAAATGCATTAAAAGGAGGGATTTCATCAGAAACACTATAAATACATATTGTACTTGTCTGAAAACGCACAGAACCTTGAAATAGAAGGTTTCTCACCAAAAAACACATTGGGGAAACCCCTATCTTAAGGCTCTGAGTGTTTGCACACATGTACAAACAGGCATGTTTAAACTATAACGTTTTTAGTGAAATCATGTTTCTCTCGAGGAGAAAACGCGTTTAAAGCCATAAAAAGATCTCACTCTGTTTTGGCATTGACCAAGCTACCAACAACCTAAAAAATGATCACAACTGGAGAAATTACACATTGACATTGGGTGAAATCATGTAACTCTTAAGGACGTGTTGCAGACTTGTTTGAATAGATTCATTTTTCTTGTTTTGTTTGTTTTTGATGAAATTGTGCTTTTCTCGTCGAGAAAAGGCGTTTAACGCGATAAAAAGGTTTAGTGCGTTATGAATACGGGCTAGCTTACCAAAAGTACAAATGTGAACTAAATAAGGCCGGGAGTCGATTTTATTGCTTAAAACACGATTTCTCGACCAGAATATGCTTTTTCAAAAAAGCCATGTTCCCATGGCGAGAGACTCGTTTTCTGTGAGAAAATGCATTAAAAGGAGGGATTTCATCAGAAACACTATAAATACATATTGTACTTGTCTGAAAACGCACAGAACCTTGAAATAGAAGGTTTCTCACCAAAAAACACATTGGTGAAACCCCTATCTTAAGGCTCTGAGTGTTTGCACACATGTACAAACAGGCATGTTTAAACTATAACGTTTTTAGTGAAATCATGTTTCTCTCGAGGAGAAAACGCGTTTAAAGCCATAAAAAGATCTCACTGTGTTTTGGCATTGACCAAGCTACCAACAACCTAAAAAATGATCAGAACTGGAGAAATTACATATTGACATTGGGTGAAATCATGTAACTCTTAAGGACGTGTTGCAGACTTGTTGAATAGATTCATTTTTCTTGTTTTGTTTGTTTTTGATGAAATTGTGCTTTTCTCGTCGAGAAAAGGCGTTTAACGCGATAAAAAGGTTTAGTGCGTTATGAATACGGGCTAGCTTACCAAAAGTACAAATGTGAACCAAATAAGGCCGGGAGTCGTTTTTATTGCTTAAAACACGATTTCTCGACCAGAATATGCTTTTTCAAAAAAGCCATGTTCCCATGGCGAGAGACTCGTTTTCTGTGAGAAAATGCATTAAAAGGAGGGATTTCATCAGAAACACTATAAATACATATTGTACTTGTCTGAAAACGCACAGAACCTTGAAATAGAAGGTTTCTCACCAAAAAACACATTGGTGAAACCCCTATCTTAAGGCTCTGAGTGTTTGCACACATGTACAAACAGGCATGTTTAAACTATAACGTTTTTAGTGAAATCATGTTTCTCTCGAGGAGAAAACGCGTTTAAAGCCATAAAAAGATCTCACTGTGTTTTGGCATTGACCAAGCTACCAACAACCTAAAAAATGATCAGAACTGGAGAAATTACACATTGACATTGGGTGAAATCATGTAACTCTTAAGGACGTGTTGCAGACTTGTTGAATAGATTCATTTTTCTTGTTTTGTTTGTTTTTGATGAAATTGTGCTTTTCTCGTCGAGAAAAGGCGTTTAACGCGATAAAAAGGTTTAGTGCGTTATGAATACGGGCTAGCTTACCAAAAGTACAAATGTGAACCAAATAAGGCCGGGAGTCGTTTTTATTGCTTAAAACACGATTTCTCGACCAGAATATGCTTTTTCAAAAAAGCCATGTTCCCATGGCGAGAGACTCGTTTTCTGTGAGAAAATGCATTAAAAGGAGGGATTTCATCAGAAACACTATAAATACATATTGTACTTGTCTGAAAACGCACAGAACCTTGAAATAGAAGGTTTCTCACCAAAAAACACATTGGTGAAACCCCTATCTTAAGGCTCTGAGTGTTTGCACACATGTACAAACAGGCATGTTTAAACTATAACGTTTTTAGTGAAATCATGTTTCTCTCGAGGAGAAAACGCGTTTAAAGCCATAAAAAGATCTCACTGTGTTTTGGCATTGACCAAGCTACCAACAACCTAAAAAATGATCAGAACTGGAGAAATTACACATTGACATTGGGTGAAATCATGTAACTCTTAAGGACGTGTTGCAGACTTGTTGAATAGATTCATTTTTCTTGTTTTGTTTGTTTTTGATGAAATTGTGCTTTTCTCGTCGAGAAAAGGCGTTTAACGCGATAAAAAGGTTTAGTGCGTTATGAATACGGGCTAGCTTACCAAAAGTACAAATGTGAACTAAATAAGGCCGGGAGTCGATTTTATTGCTTAAAACACGATTTCTCGACCAGAATATGCTTTTTCAAAAAAGCCATGTTCCCATGGCGAGAGACTCGTTTTCTGTGAGAAAATGCATTAAAAGGAGGGATTTCATCAGAAACACTATAAATACATATTGTACTTGTCTGAAAACGCACAGAACCTTGAAATAGAAGGTTTCTCACCAAAAAACACATTGGTGAAACCCCTATCTTAAGGCTCTGAGTGTTTGCACACATGTACAAACAGGCATGTTTAAACTATAACGTTTTTAGTGAAATCATGTTTCTCTCGAGGAGAAAACGCGTTTAAAGCCATAAAAAGATCTCACTGTGTTTTGGCATTGACCAAGCTACCAACAACCTAAAAAATGATCAGAACTGGAGAAATTACATATTGACATTGGGTGAAATCATGTAACTCTTAAGGACGTGTTGCAGACTTGTTGAATAGATTCATTTTTCTTGTTTTGTTTGTTTTTGATGAAATTGTGCTTTTCTCGTCGAGAAAAGGCGTTTAACGCGATAAAAAGGTTTAGTGCGTTATGAATACGGGCTAGCTTACCAAAAGTACAAATGTGAACCAAATAAGGCCGGGAGTCGTTTTTATTGCTTAAAACACGATTTCTCGACCAGAATATGCTTTTTCAAAAAAGCCATGTTCCCATGGCGAGAGACTCGTTTTCTGTGAGAAAATGCATTAAAAGGAGGGATTTCATCAGAAACACTATAAATACATATTGTACTTGTCTGAAAACGCACAGAACCTTGAAATAGAAGGTTTCTCACCAAAAAACACATTGGTGAAACCCCTATCTTAAGGCTCTGAGTGTTTGCACACATGTACAAACAGGCATGTTTAAACTATAACGTTTTTAGTGAAATCATGTTTCTCTCGAGGAGAAAACGCGTTTAAAGCCATAAAAAGATCTCACTGTGTTTTGGCATTGACCAAGCTACCAACAACCTAAAAAATGATCAGAACTGGAGAAATTACACATTGACATTGGGTGAAATCATGTAACTCTTAAGGACGTGTTGCAGACTTGTTGAATAGATTCATTTTTCTTGTTTTGTTTGTTTTTGATGAAATTGTGCTTTTCTCGTCGAGAAAAGGCGTTTAACGCGATAAAAAGGTTTAGTGCGTTATGAATACGGGCTAGCTTACCAAAAGTACAAATGTGAACCAAATAAGGCCGGGAGTCGTTTTTATTGCTTAAAACACGATTTCTCGACCAGAATATGCTTTTTCAAAAAAGCCATGTTCCCATGGCGAGAGACTCGTTTTCTGTGAGAAAATGCATTAAAAGGAGGGATTTCATCAGAAACACTATAAATACATATTGTACTTGTCTGAAAACGCACAGAACCTTGAAATAGAAGGTTTCTCACCAAAAAACACATTGGTGAAACCCCTATCTTAAGGCTCTGAGTGTTTGCACACATGTACAACAGGCATGGATAAACTATAACGTTTTTAGTGAAATCATGTTTCTCTCGAGGAGAAAACGCGTTTAAAGCCATAAAAAGATCTCACTGTGTTTTGGCATTGACCAAGCTACCAACAACCTAAAAAATGATCACAACTGGAGAAATTACACATTGACATTGGGTGAAATCATGTAACTCTTAAGGACGTGTTGCAAACTTGTTGAATAGATTCATTTTTCTTGTTTTGTTTGTTTTTGATGAAATTGTGCTTTTCTCGTCGAGAAAAGGCGTTTAACGCGATAAAAAGGTTTAGTGCGTTATGAATACGGGCTAGCTTACCAAAAGTACAAATGTGAACCAAATAAGGCCGGGAGTCGTTTTTATTGCTTAAAACACGATTTCTCGACCAGAATATGCTTTTTCAAAAAAGCCATGTTCCCATGGCGAGAGACTCGTTTTCTGTGAGAAAATGCATTAAAAGGAGGGATTTCATCAGAAACACTATAAATACATATTGTACTTGTCTGAAAACGCACAGAACCTTGAAATAGAAGGTTTCTCACCAAAAAACACATTGGGGAAACCCCTATCTTAAGGCTCTGAGTGTTTGCACACATGTACAAACAGGCATGTTTAAACTATAACGTTTTTAGTGAAATCATGTTTCTCTCGAGGAGAAAACGCGTTTAAAGCCATAAAAAGATCTCACTCTGTTTTGGCATTGACCAAGCTACCAACAACCTAAAAAATGATCACAACTGGAGAAATTACACATTGACATTGGGTGAAATCATGTAACTCTTAAGGACGTGTTGCAGACTTGTTTGAATAGATTCATTTTTCTTGTTTTGTTTGTTTTTGATGAAATTGTGCTTTTCTCGTCGAGAAAAGGCGTTTAACGCGATAAAAAGGTTTAGTGCGTTATGAATACGGGCTAGCTTACCAAAAGTACAAATGTGAACTAAATAAGGCCGGGAGTCGTTTTTATTGCTTAAAACACGATTTCTCGACCAGAATATGCTTTTTCAAAAAAGCCATGTTCCCATGGCGAGAGACTCGTTTTCTGTGAGAAAATGCATTAAAAGGAGGGATTTCATCAGAAACACTATAAATACATATTGTACTTGTCTGAAAACGCACAGAACCTTGAAATAGAAGGTTTCTCACCAAAAAACACATTGGTGAAACCCCTATCTTAAGGCTCTGAGTGTTTGCACACATGTACAAACAGGCATGTTTAAACTATAACGTTTTTAGTGAAATCATGTTTCTCTCGAGGAGAAAACGCGTTTAAAGCCATAAAAAGATCTCACTGTGTTTTGGCATTGACCAAGCTACCAACAACCTAAAAAATGATCAGAACTGGAGAAATTACATATTGACATTGGGTGAAATCATGTAACTCTTAAGGACGTGTTGCAGACTTGTTGAATAGATTCATTTTTCTTGTTTTGTTTGTTTTTGATGAAATTGTGCTTTTCTCGTCGAGAAAAGGCGTTTAACGCGATAAAAAGGTTTAGTGCGTTATGAATACGGGCTAGCTTACCAAAAGTACAAATGTGAACCAAATAAGGCCGGGAGTCGTTTTTATTGCTTAAAACACGATTTCTCGACCAGAATATGCTTTTTCAAAAAAGCCATGTTCCCATGGCGAGAGACTCGTTTTCTGTGAGAAAATGCATTAAAAGGAGGGATTTCATCAGAAACACTATAAATACATATTGTACTTGTCTGAAAACGCACAGAACCTTGAAATAGAAGGTTTCTCACCAAAAAACACATTGGTGAAACCCCTATCTTAAGGCTCTGAGTGTTTGCACACATGTACAAACAGGCATGTTTAAACTATAACGTTTTTAGTGAAATCATGTTTCTCTCGAGGAGAAAACGCGTTTAAAGCCATAAAAAGATCTCACTGTGTTTTGGCATTGACCAAGCTACCAACAACCTAAAAAATGATCAGAACTGGAGAAATTACACATTGACATTGGGTGAAATCATGTAACTCTTAAGGACGTGTTGCAGACTTGTTGAATAGATTCATTTTTCTTGTTTTGTTTGTTTTTGATGAAATTGTGCTTTTCTCGTCGAGAAAAGGCGTTTAACGCGATAAAAAGGTTTAGTGCGTTATGAATACGGGCTAGCTTACCAAAAGTACAAATGTGAACCAAATAAGGCCGGGAGTCGTTTTTATTGCTTAAAACACGATTTCTCGACCAGAATATGCTTTTTCAAAAAAGCCATGTTCCCATGGCGAGAGACTCGTTTTCTGTGAGAAAATGCATTAAAAGGAGGGATTTCATCAGAAACACTATAAATACATATTGTACTTGTCTGAAAACGCACAGAACCTTGAAATAGAAGGTTTCTCACCAAAAAACACATTGGTGAAACCCCTATCTTAAGGCTCTGAGTGTTTGCACACATGTACAAACAGGCATGTTTAAACTATAACGTTTTTAGTGAAATCATGTTTCTCTCGAGGAGAAAACGCGTTTAAAGCCATAAAAAGATCTCACTGTGTTTTGGCATTGACCAAGCTACCAACAACCTAAAAAATGATCAGAACTGGAGAAATTACACATTGACATTGGGTGAAATCATGTAACTCTTAAGGACGTGTTGCAGACTTGTTGAATAGATTCATTTTTCTTGTTTTGTTTGTTTTTGATGAAATTGTGCTTTTCTCGTCGAGAAAAGGCGTTTAACGCGATAAAAAGGTTTAGTGCGTTATGAATACGGGCTAGCTTACCAAAAGTACAAATGTGAACTAAATAAGGCCGGGAGTCGATTTTATTGCTTAAAACACGATTTCTCGACCAGAATATGCTTTTTCAAAAAAGCCATGTTCCCATGGCGAGAGACTCGTTTTCTGTGAGAAAATGCATTAAAAGGAGGGATTTCATCAGAAACACTATAAATACATATTGTACTTGTCTGAAAACGCACAGAACCTTGAAATAGAAGGTTTCTCACCAAAAAACACATTGGTGAAACCCCTATCTTAAGGCTCTGAGTGTTTGCACACATGTACAAACAGGCATGTTTAAACTATAACGTTTTTAGTGAAATCATGTTTCTCTCGAGGAGAAAACGCGTTTAAAGCCATAAAAAGATCTCACTGTGTTTTGGCATTGACCAAGCTACCAACAACCTAAAAAATGATCAGAACTGGAGAAATTACATATTGACATTGGGTGAAATCATGTAACTCTTAAGGACGTGTTGCAGACTTGTTGAATAGATTCATTTTTCTTGTTTTGTTTGTTTTTGATGAAATTGTGCTTTTCTCGTCGAGAAAAGGCGTTTAACGCGATAAAAAGGTTTAGTGCGTTATGAATACGGGCTAGCTTACCAAAAGTACAAATGTGAACCAAATAAGGCCGGGAGTCGTTTTTATTGCTTAAAACACGATTTCTCGACCAGAATATGCTTTTTCAAAAAAGCCATGTTCCCATGGCGAGAGACTCGTTTTCTGTGAGAAAATGCATTAAAAGGAGGGATTTCATCAGAAACACTATAAATACATATTGTACTTGTCTGAAAACGCACAGAACCTTGAAATAGAAGGTTTCTCACCAAAAAACACATTGGTGAAACCCCTATCTTAAGGCTCTGAGTGTTTGCACACATGTACAAACAGGCATGTTTAAACTATAACGTTTTTAGTGAAATCATGTTTCTCTCGAGGAGAAAACGCGTTTAAAGCCATAAAAAGATCTCACTGTGTTTTGGCATTGACCAAGCTACCAACAACCTAAAAAATGATCAGAACTGGAGAAATTACACATTGACATTGGGTGAAATCATGTAACTCTTAAGGACGTGTTGCAGACTTGTTGAATAGATTCATTTTTCTTGTTTTGTTTGTTTTTGATGAAATTGTGCTTTTCTCGTCGAGAAAAGGCGTTTAACGCGATAAAAAGGTTTAGTGCGTTATGAATACGGGCTAGCTTACCAAAAGTACAAATGTGAACTAAATAAGGCCGGGAGTCGTTTTTATTGCTTAAAACACGATTTCTCGACCAGAATATGCTTTTTCAAAAAAGCCATGTTCCCATGGCGAGAGACTCGTTTTCTGTGAGAAAATGCATTAAAAGGAGGGATTTCATCAGAAACACTATAAATACATATTGTACTTGTCTGAAAACGCACAGAACCTTGAAATAGAAGGTTTCTCACCAAAAAACACATTGGGGAAACCCCTATCTTAAGGCTCTGAGTGTTTGCACACATGTACAAACAGGCATGTTTAAACTATAACGTTTTTAGTGAAATCATGTTTCTCTCGAGGAGAAAACGCGTTTAAAGCCATAAAAAGATCTCACTGTGTTTTGGCATTGACCAAGCTACCAACAACCTAAAAAATGATCACAACTGGAGAAATTACACATTGACATTGGGTGAAATCATGTAACTCTTAAGGACGTGTTGCAGACTTGTTGAATAGATTCATTTTTCTTGTTTTGTTTGTTTTTGATGAAATTGTGCTTTTCTCGTCGAGAAAAGGCGTTTAACGCGATAAAAAGGTTTAGTGCGTTATGAATACGGGCTAGCTTACCAAAAGTACAAATGTGAACCAAATAAGGCCGGGAGTCGTTTTTATTGCTTAAAACACGATTTCTCGACCAGAATATGCTTTTTCAAAAAAGCCATGTTCCCATGGCGAGAGACTCGTTTTCTGTGAGAAAATGCATTAAAAGGAGGGATTTCATCAGAAACACTATAAATACATATTGTACTTGTCTGAAAACGCACAGAACCTTGAAATAGAAGGTTTCTCACCAAAAAACACATTGGTGAAACCCCTATCTTAAGGCTCTGAGTGTTTGCACACATGTACAAACAGGCATGTTTAAACTATAACGTTTTTAGTGAAATCATGTTTCTCTCGAGGAGAAAACGCGTTTAAAGCCATAAAAAGATCTCACTGTGTTTTGGCATTGACCAAGCTACCAACAACCTAAAAAATGATCACAACTGGAGAAATTACACATAGACATTGGGTGAAATCATGTAACTCTTAAGGACGTGTTGCAGACTTGTTTGAATAGATTCATTTTTCTTGTTTTGTTTGTTTTTGATGAAATTGTGCTTTTCTCGTCGAGAAAAGGCGTTTAACGCGATAAAAAGGTTTAGTGCGTTATGAATACGGGCTAGCTTACCAAAAGTACAAATGTGAACCAAATAAGGCCGGGAGTCGTTTTTATTGCTTAAAACACGATTTCTCGACCAGAATATGCTTTTTCAAAAAAGCCATGTTCCCATGGCGAGAGACTCGTTTTCTCTGAGAAAATGCATTAAAAGGAGGGATTTCACCAGAAACACTATAAATACATATTGTACTTGTCTGAAAACGCACAGAACCTTGAAATAGAAGGTTTCTCACCAAAAAACACATTGGTGAAACCCCTATCTTAAGGCTCTGAGTGTTTGCACACATGTACAAACAGGCATGTTTAAACTATAACGTTTTTAGTGAAATCATGTTTCTCTCGAGGAGAAAACGCGTTTAAAGCCATAAAAAGATCTCACTGTGTTTTGGCATTTGACCAAGCTACCAACAACCTAAAAAATGATCACAACTGGAGAAATTACACATTGACATTGGGTGAAATCATGTAACTCTTAAGGACGTGTTGCAGACTTGTTGAATAGATTCATTTTTCTTGTTTTGTTTGTTTTTGATGAAATTGTGCTTTTCTCGTCGAGAAAAGGCGTTTAACGCGATAAAAAGGTTTAGTGCGTTATGAATACGGGCTAGCTTACCAAAAGTACAAATGTGAACCAAATAAGGCCGGGAGTCGTTTTTATTGCTTAAAACACGATTTCTCGACCAGAATATGCTTTTTCAAAAAAGCCATGTTCCCATGGCGAGAGACTCGTTTTCTGTGAGAAAATGCATTAAAAGGAGGGATTTCATCAGAAACACTATAAATACATATTGTACTTGTCTGAAAACGCACAGAACCTTGAAATAGAAGGTTTCTCACCAAAAAACACATTGGTGAAACCCCTATCTTAAGGCTCTGAGTATTTGCACACATGTACAACAGGCATGGATAAACTATAACGTTTTTAGTGAAATCATGTTTCTCTCGAGGAGAAAACGCGTTTAAAGCCATAAAAAGATCTCACTGTGTTTTGGCATTGACCAAGCTACCAACAACCTAAAAAATGATCACAACTGGAGAAATTACACATTGACATTGGGTGAAATCATGTAACTCTTAAGGACGTGTTGCAAACTTGTTGAATAGATTCATTTTTCTTGTTTTGTTTGTTTTTGATGAAATTGTGCTTTTCTCGTCGAGAAAAGGCGTTTAACGCGATAAAAAGGTTTAGTGCGTTATGAATACGGGCTAGCTTACCAAAAGTACAAATGTGAACCAAATAAGGCCGGGAGTCGTTTTTATTGCTTAAAACACGATTTCTCGACCAGAATATGCTTTTTCAAAAAAGCCATGTTCCCATGGCGAGAGACTCGTTTTCTGTGAGAAAATGCATTAAAAGGAGGGATTTCATCAGAAACACTATAAATACATATTGTACTTGTCTGAAAACGCACAGAACCTTGAAATAGAAGGTTTCTCACCAAAAAACACATTGGGGAAACCCCTATCTTAAGGCTCTGAGTGTTTGCACACATGTACAAACAGGCATGTTTAAACTATAACGTTTTTAGTGAAATCATGTTTCTCTCGAGGAGAAAACGCGTTTAAAGCCATAAAAAGATCTCACTGTGTTTTGGCATTGACCAAGCTACCAACAACCTAAAAAATGATCAGAACTGGAGAAATTACACATTGACATTGGGTGAAATCATGTAACTCTTAAGGACGTGTTGCAGACTTGTTTGAATAGATTCATTTTTCTTGTTTTGTTTGTTTTTGATGAAATTGTGCTTTTCTCGTCGAGAAAAGGCGTTTAACGCGATAAAAAGGTTTAGTGCGTTATGAATACGGGCTAGCTTACCAAAAGTACAAATGTGAACCAAATAAGGCCGGGAGTCGTTTTTATTGCTTAAAACACGATTTCTCGACCAGAATATGCTTTTTCAAAAAAGCCATGTTCCCATGGCGAGAGACTCGTTTTCTGTGAGAAAATGCATTAAAAGGAGGGATTTCATCAGAAACACTATAAATACATATTGTACTTGTCTGAAAACGCACAGAACCTTGAAATAGAAGGTTTCTCACCAAAAAACACATTGGTGAAACCCCTATCTTAAGGCTCTGAGTGTTTGCACACATGTACAAACAGGCATGTTTAAACTATAACGTTTTTAGTGAAATCATGTTTCTCTCGAGGAGAAAACGCGTTTAAAGCCATAAAAAGATCTCACTGTGTTTTGGCATTGACCAAGCTACCAACAACCTAAAAAATGATCAGAACTGGAGAAATTACACATTGACATTGGGTGAAATCATGTAACTCTTAAGGACGTGTTGCAGACTTGTTGAATAGATTCATTTTTCTTGTTTTGTTTGTTTTTGATGAAATTGTGCTTTTCTCGTCGAGAAAAGGCGTTTAACGCGATAAAAAGGTTTAGTGCGTTATGAATACGGGCTAGCTTACCAAAAGTACAAATGTGAACCAAATAAGGCCGGGAGTCGTTTTTATTGCTTAAAACACGATTTCTCGACCAGAATATGCTTTTTCAAAAAAGCCATGTTCCCATGGCGAGAGACTCGTTTTCTGTGAGAAAATGCATTAAAAGGAGGGATTTCATCAGAAACACTATAAATACATATTGTACTTGTCTGAAAACGCACAGAACCTTGAAATAGAAGGTTTCTCACCAAAAAACACATTGGTGAAACCCCTATCTTAAGGCTCTGAGTGTTTGCACACATGTACAACAGGCATGGATAAACTATAACGTTTTTAGTGAAATCATGTTTCTCTCGAGGAGAAAACGCGTTTAAAGCCATAAAAAGATCTCACTGTGTTTTGGCATTGACCAAGCTACCAACAACCTAAAAAATGATCACAACTGGAGAAATTACACATTGACATTGGGTGAAATCATGTAACTCTTAAGGACGTGTTGCAAACTTGTTGAATAGATTCATTTTTCTTGTTTTGTTTGTTTTTGATGAAATTGTGCTTTTCTCGTCGAGAAAAGGCGTTTAACGCGATAAAAAGGTTTAGTGCGTTATGAATACGGGCTAGCTTACCAAAAGTACAAATGTGAACCAAATAAGGCCGGGAGTCGTTTTTATTGCTTAAAACACGATTTCTCGACCAGAATATGCTTTTTCAAAAAAGCCATGTTCCCATGGCGAGAGACTCGTTTTCTGTGAGAAAATGCATTAAAAGGAGGGATTTCATCAGAAACACTATAAATACATATTGTACTTGTCTGAAAACGCACAGAACCTTGAAATAGAAGGTTTCTCACCAAAAAACACATTGGGGAAACCCCTATCTTAAGGCTCTGAGTGTTTGCACACATGTACAAACAGGCATGTTTAAACTATAACGTTTTTAGTGAAATCATGTTTCTCTCGAGGAGAAAACGCGTTTAAAGCCATAAAAAGATCTCACTCTGTTTTGGCATTGACCAAGCTACCAACAACCTAAAAAATGATCACAACTGGAGAAATTACACATTGACATTGGGTGAAATCATGTAACTCTTAAGGACGTGTTGCAGACTTGTTTGAATAGATTCATTTTTCTTGTTTTGTTTGTTTTTGATGAAATTGTGCTTTTCTCGTCGAGAAAAGGCGTTTAACGCGATAAAAAGGTTTAGTGCGTTATGAATACGGGCTAGCTTACCAAAAGTACAAATGTGAACCAAATAAGGCCGGGAGTCGTTTTTATTGCTTAAAACACGATTTCTCGACCAGAATATGCTTTTTCAAAAAAGCCATGTTCCCATGGCGAGAGACTCGTTTTCTGTGAGAAAATGCATTAAAAGGAGGGATTTCATCAGAAACACTATAAATACATATTGTACTTGTCTGAAAACGCACAGAACCTTGAAATAGAAGGTTTCTCACCAAAAAACACATTGGTGAAACCCCTATCTTAAGGCTCTGAGTGTTTGCACACAT
Organism: Lampris incognitus; assembly: GCF_029633865.1. NCBI lineage: Eukaryota > Metazoa > Chordata > Actinopteri > Lampriformes > Lampridae > Lampris > Lampris incognitus. The sequence continues at coordinate 16,447 of NW_026611588.1, read as the reverse complement.
GTACAAACAGGCATGTTTAAACTATAACGTTTTTAGTGAAATCATGTTTCTCTCGAGGAGAAAACGCGTTTAAAGCCATAAAAAGATCTCACTGTGTTTTGGCATTGACCAAGCTACCAACAACCTAAAAAATGATCACAACTGGAGAAATTACACATTGACATTGGGTGAAATCATGTAACTCTTAAGGACGTGTTGCAGACTTGTTGAATAGATTCATTTTTCTTGTTTTGTTTGTTTTTGATGAAATTGTGCTTTTCTCGTCGAGAAAAGGCGTTTAACGCGATAAAAAGGTTTAGTGCGTTATGAATACGGGCTAGCTTACCAAAAGTACAAATGTGAACTAAATAAGGCCGGGAGTCGTTTTTATTGCTTAAAACACGATTTCTCGACCAGAATATGCTTTTTCAAAAAAGCCATGTTCCCATGGCGAGAGACTCGTTTTCTGTGAGAAAATGCATTAAAAGGAGGGATTTCATCAGAAACACTATAAATACATATTGTACTTGTCTGAAAACGCACAGAACCTTGAAATAGAAGGTTTCTCACCAAAAAACACATTGGTGAAACCCCTATCTTAAGGCTCTGAGTGTTTGCACACATGTACAAACAGGCATGTTTAAACTATAACGTTTTTAGTGAAATCATGTTTCTCTCGAGGAGAAAACGCGTTTAAAGCCATAAAAAGATCTCACTGTGTTTTGGCATTGACCAAGCTACCAACAACCTAAAAAATGATCAGAACTGGAGAAATTACATATTGACATTGGGTGAAATCATGTAACTCTTAAGGACGTGTTGCAGACTTGTTGAATAGATTCATTTTTCTTGTTTTGTTTGTTTTTGATGAAATTGTGCTTTTCTCGTCAAGAAAAGGCGTTTAACGCGATAAAAAGGTTTAGTGCGTTATGAATACGGGCTAGCTTACCAAAAGTACAAATGTGAACTAAATAAGGCCGGGAGTCGTTTTTATTGCTTAAAACACGATTTCTCGACCAGAATATGCTTTTTCAAAAAAGCCATGTTCCCATGGCGAGAGACTCGTTTTCTGTGAGAAAATGCATTAAAAGGAGGGATTTCATCAGAAACACTATAAATACATATTGTACTTGTCTGAAAACGCACAGAACCTTGAAATAGAAGGTTTCTCACCAAAAAACACATTGGTGAAACCCCTATCTTAAGGCTCTGAGTGTTTGCACACATGTACAAACAGGCATGTTTAAACTATAACGTTTTTAGTGAAATCATGTTTCTCTCGAGGAGAAAACGCGTTTAAAGCCATAAAAAGATCTCACTGTGTTTTGGCATTGACCAAGCTACCAACAACCTAAAAAATGATCACAACTGGAGAAATTACACATTGACATTGGGTGAAATCATGTAACTCTTAAGGACGTGTTGCAGACTTGTTTGAATAGATTCATTTTTCTTGTTTTGTTTGTTTTTGATGAAATTGTGCTTTTCTCGTCGAGAAAAGGCGTTTAACGCGATAAAAAGGTTTAGTGCGTTATGAATACGGGCTAGCTTACCAAAAGTACAAATGTGAACCAAATAAGGCCGGGAGTCGTTTTTATTGCTTAAAACACGATTTCTCGACCAGAATATGTTTTTTCAAAAAAGCCATGTTCCCATGGCGAGAGACTCGTTTTCTGTGAGAAAATGCATTAAAAGGAGGGATTTCATCAGAAACACTATAAATACATATTGTACTTGTCTGAAAACGCACAGAACCTTGAAATAGAAGGTTTCTCACCAAAAAACACATTGGTGAAACCCCTATCTTAAGGCTCTGAGTGTTTGCACACATGTACAAACAGGCATGTTTAAACTATAACGTTTTTAGTGAAATCATGTTTCTCTCGAGGAGAAAACGCGTTTAAAGCCATAAAAAGATCTCACTGTGTTTTGGCATTGACCAAGCTACCAACAACCTAAAAAATGATCACAACTGGAGAAATTACACATTGACATTGGGTGAAATCATGTAACTCTTAAGGACGTGTTGCAGACTTGTTTGAATAGATTCATTTTTCTTGTTTTGTTTGTTTTTGATGAAATTGTGCTTTTCTCGTCGAGAAAAGGCGTTTAACGCGATAAAAAGGTTTAGTGCGTTATGAATACGGGCTAGCTTACCAAAAGTACAAATGTGAACCAAATAAGGCCGGGAGTCGTTTTTATTGCTTAAAACACGATTTCTCGACCAGAATATGCTTTTTCAAAAAAGCCATGTTCCCATGGCGAGAGACTCGTTTTCTGTGAGAAAATGCATTAAAAGGAGGGATTTCATCAGAAACACTATAAATACATATTGTACTTGTCTGAAAACGCACAGAACCTTGAAATAGAAGGTTTCTCACCAAAAAACACATTGGGGAAACCCCTATCTTAAGGCTCTGAGTGTTTGCACACATGTACAAACAGGCATGTTTAAACTATAACGTTTTTAGTGAAATCATGTTTCTCTCGAGGAGAAAACGCGTTTAAAGCCATAAAAAGATCTCACTGTGTTTTGGCATTGACCAAGCTACCAACAACCTAAAAAATGATCACAACTGGAGAAATTACACATTGACATTGGGTGAAATCATGTAACTCTTAAGGACGTGTTGCAGACTTGTTTGAATAGATTCATTTTTCTTGTTTTGTTTGTTTTTGATGAAATTGTGCTTTTCTCGTCGAGAAAAGGCGTTTAACGCGATAAAAAGGTTTAGTGCGTTATGAATACGGGCTAGCTTACCAAAAGTACAAATGTGAACCAAATAAGGCCGGGAGTCGTTTTTATTGCTTAAAACACGATTTCTCGACCAGAATATGCTTTTTCAAAAAAGCCATGTTCCCATGGCGAGAGACTCGTTTTCTGTGAGAAAATGCATTAAAAGGAGGGATTTCATCAGAAACACTATAAATACATATTGTACTTGTCTGAAAACGCACAGAACCTTGAAATAGAAGGTTTCTCACCAAAAAACACATTGGTGAAACCCCTATCTTAAGGCTCTGAGTGTTTGCACACATGTACAAACAGGCATGTTTAAACTATAACGTTTTTAGTGAAATCATGTTTCTCTCGAGGAGAAAACGCGTTTAAAGCCATAAAAAGATCTCACTCTGTTTTGGCATTGACCAAGCTACCAACAACCTAAAAAATGATCACAACTGGAGAAATTACACATTGACATTGGGTGAAATCATGTAACTCTTAAGGACGTGTTGCAGACTTGTTTGAATAGATTCATTTTTCTTGTTTTGTTTGTTTTTGATGAAATTGTGCTTTTCTCGTCGAGAAAAGGCGTTTAACGCGATAAAAAGGTTTAGTGCGTTATGAATACGGGCTAGCTTACCAAAAGTACAAATGTGAACCAAATAAGGCCGGGAGTCGTTTTTATTGCTTAAAACACGATTTCTCGACCAGAATATGCTTTTTCAAAAAAGCCATGTTCCCATGGCGAGAGACTCGTTTTCTGTGAGAAAATGCATTAAAAGGAGGGATTTCATCAGAAACACTATAAATACATATTGTACTTGTCTGAAAACGCACAGAACCTTGAAATAGAAGGTTTCTCACCAAAAAACACATTGGTGAAACCCCTATCTTAAGGCTCTGAGTGTTTGCACACATGTACAAACAGGCATGTTTAAACTATAACGTTTTTAGTGAAATCATGTTTCTCTCGAGGAGAAAACGCGTTTAAAGCCATAAAAAGATCTCACTGTGTTTTGGCATTGACCAAGCTACCAACAACCTAAAAAATGATCACAACTGGAGAAATTACACATTGACATTGGGTGAAATCATGTAACTCTTAAGGACGTGTTGCAGACTTGTTGAATAGATTCATTTTTCTTGTTTTGTTTGTTTTTGATGAAATTGTGCTTTTCTCGTCGAGAAAAGGCGTTTAACGCGATAAAAAGGTTTAGTGCGTTATGAATACGGGCTAGCTTACCAAAAGTACAAATGTGAACTAAATAAGGCCGGGAGTCGTTTTTATTGCTTAAAACACGATTTCTCGACCAGAATATGCTTTTTCAAAAAAGCCATGTTCCCATGGCGAGAGACTCGTTTTCTGTGAGAAAATGCATTAAAAGGAGGGATTTCATCAGAAACACTATAAATACATATTGTACTTGTCTGAAAACGCACAGAACCTTGAAATAGAAGGTTTCTCACCAAAAAACACATTGGTGAAACCCCTATCTTAAGGCTCTGAGTGTTTGCACACATGTACAAACAGGCATGTTTAAACTATAACGTTTTTAGTGAAATCATGTTTCTCTCGAGGAGAAAACGCGTTTAAAGCCATAAAAAGATCTCACTGTGTTTTGGCATTGACCAAGCTACCAACAACCTAAAAAATGATCAGAACTGGAGAAATTACATATTGACATTGGGTGAAATCATGTAACTCTTAAGGACGTGTTGCAGACTTGTTGAATAGATTCATTTTTCTTGTTTTGTTTGTTTTTGATGAAATTGTGCTTTTCTCGTCAAGAAAAGGCGTTTAACGCGATAAAAAGGTTTAGTGCGTTATGAATACGGGCTAGCTTACCAAAAGTACAAATGTGAACTAAATAAGGCCGGGAGTCGTTTTTATTGCTTAAAACACGATTTCTCGACCAGAATATGCTTTTTCAAAAAAGCCATGTTCCCATGGCGAGAGACTCGTTTTCTGTGAGAAAATGCATTAAAAGGAGGGATTTCATCAGAAACACTATAAATACATATTGTACTTGTCTGAAAACGCACAGAACCTTGAAATAGAAGGTTTCTCACCAAAAAACACATTGGTGAAACCCCTATCTTAAGGCTCTGAGTGTTTGCACACATGTACAAACAGGCATGTTTAAACTATAACGTTTTTAGTGAAATCATGTTTCTCTCGAGGAGAAAACGCGTTTAAAGCCATAAAAAGATCTCACTGTGTTTTGGCATTGACCAAGCTACCAACAACCTAAAAAATGATCACAACTGGAGAAATTACACATTGACATTGGGTGAAATCATGTAACTCTTAAGGACGTGTTGCAGACTTGTTTGAATAGATTCATTTTTCTTGTTTTGTTTGTTTTTGATGAAATTGTGCTTTTCTCGTCGAGAAAAGGCGTTTAACGCGATAAAAAGGTTTAGTGCGTTATGAATACGGGCTAGCTTACCAAAAGTACAAATGTGAACCAAATAAGGCCGGGAGTCGTTTTTATTGCTTAAAACACGATTTCTCGACCAGAATATGTTTTTTCAAAAAAGCCATGTTCCCATGGCGAGAGACTCGTTTTCTGTGAGAAAATGCATTAAAAGGAGGGATTTCATCAGAAACACTATAAATACATATTGTACTTGTCTGAAAACGCACAGAACCTTGAAATAGAAGGTTTCTCACCAAAAAACACATTGGTGAAACCCCTATCTTAAGGCTCTGAGTGTTTGCACACATGTACAAACAGGCATGTTTAAACTATAACGTTTTTAGTGAAATCATGTTTCTCTCGAGGAGAAAACGCGTTTAAAGCCATAAAAAGATCTCACTGTGTTTTGGCATTGACCAAGCTACCAACAACCTAAAAAATGATCACAACTGGAGAAATTACACATTGACATTGGGTGAAATCATGTAACTCTTAAGGACGTGTTGCAGACTTGTTTGAATAGATTCATTTTTCTTGTTTTGTTTGTTTTTGATGAAATTGTGCTTTTCTCGTCGAGAAAAGGCGTTTAACGCGATAAAAAGGTTTAGTGCGTTATGAATACGGGCTAGCTTACCAAAAGTACAAATGTGAACCAAATAAGGCCGGGAGTCGTTTTTATTGCTTAAAACACGATTTCTCGACCAGAATATGCTTTTTCAAAAAAGCCATGTTCCCATGGCGAGAGACTCGTTTTCTGTGAGAAAATGCATTAAAAGGAGGGATTTCATCAGAAACACTATAAATACATATTGTACTTGTCTGAAAACGCACAGAACCTTGAAATAGAAGGTTTCTCACCAAAAAACACATTGGGGAAACCCCTATCTTAAGGCTCTGAGTGTTTGCACACATGTACAAACAGGCATGTTTAAACTATAACGTTTTTAGTGAAATCATGTTTCTCTCGAGGAGAAAACGCGTTTAAAGCCATAAAAAGATCTCACTGTGTTTTGGCATTGACCAAGCTACCAACAACCTAAAAAATGATCACAACTGGAGAAATTACACATTGACATTGGGTGAAATCATGTAACTCTTAAGGACGTGTTGCAGACTTGTTTGAATAGATTCATTTTTCTTGTTTTGTTTGTTTTTGATGAAATTGTGCTTTTCTCGTCGAGAAAAGGCGTTTAACGCGATAAAAAGGTTTAGTGCGTTATGAATACGGGCTAGCTTACCAAAAGTACAAATGTGAACCAAATAAGGCCGGGAGTCGTTTTTATTGCTTAAAACACGATTTCTCGACCAGAATATGCTTTTTCAAAAAAGCCATGTTCCCATGGCGAGAGACTCGTTTTCTGTGAGAAAATGCATTAAAAGGAGGGATTTCATCAGAAACACTATAAATACATATTGTACTTGTCTGAAAACGCACAGAACCTTGAAATAGAAGGTTTCTCACCAAAAAACACATTGGTGAAACCCCTATCTTAAGGCTCTGAGTGTTTGCACACATGTACAAACAGGCATGTTTAAACTATAACGTTTTTAGTGAAATCATGTTTCTCTCAGGTATGTCCTCTCTCGAGGACATACCTGTGGAGGCATGGAGATGTTTAGGAGAGATGGCAGTGGAGTTTCTAACTAGATTGTTTAACACAATCCTGGAAAGTGAGAGGATGCCTGAGGAGTGGAGAAGAAGCATACTGGTACCGATTTTCAAGAACAAGGGCGATGTGCAGAACTGTAACAACTACAGAGGTATAAAGTTGATCAGCCACAGCATGAAGATTTGGGAAAGAGTAATAGAAGCTAGGTTAAGAGGAGAGGTGACGATCAGCGAGCAGCAGTATGGTTTCATGCCACGAAAGAGCACCACAGATGCGATGTTTGCTTTGAGAATGTTGATTGAGAAGTATAGAGAAGGCCAGAAAGAGTTGCATTGTGTCTTTGTAGATTTAGAGAAAGCTTATGACAGAGTGCCGAGAGAGGAGGTGTGGTATTGTATGAGGAAGTCAGGAGTTGCAGAGAAGTATGTAGGAGTGGTGCAGGATACGTATGAGGGAAGTGTGACAATGGTGAGGTGTGCGGTTGGAATGACAGATGGGTTCAAGGTGGAGGTGGGATTACATCAAGGATCGGCTCTTAGCCCTTTCTTGTTTGCAATGGTGATGGACAGGTTGACGGACAAGATCAGGCAGGAGTCTCCATGGACGATGATGTTCGCGGATGACATTGTGATCTGTAGCGAGAGTAGGGTGCAGGTCGAGGAGAGCCTGGAGAGGTGGAGGTATGCACTAGAGAGAAGAGGAATGAAAGTCAGTAGGAGCAAGACGGAATACCTATGCGTGAATGAGAGAGAGGACAGTGGAATGGTCAGGATGCAAGGAGTGGAGGTGACAAAGGCATTTGAGTTTAAATACTTGGAGTCAACTGTCCAAAGTAACGGGGAGTGCAGTAGAGAGGTGAAAAAGAGAGTGCAGGCAGGTTGGAGTGGGTGGAGAAGTGTGTCAGGAGTGATTTGCGACAGAAGGGTACCAGCAAGAGTTAAAGGGAAAGTTTACAAGATGGTTGTGAGACCAGCTATGTTATATGGTTTGGAGACAGTGGCACTGACGAAAAGACAGGAGGCGGAGCTGGAGGTGGCAGAGTTGAAGATGCTAAGATTTTCACTGGGAGTAACGAAGAAGGACAGGATTAGGAACGATTATATTAGAGGGACCGCTCAGGTTGGACGGTTTGGAGACAAAGCAAGAGAGGCAAGATTGAGATGGCTTGGACATGTGTGGAGGAGAGATGCTGAGTATATTGGGAGAAGGATGCTGAATATGGAGCTGCCAGGGAAGAGGAGAAGAGGAAGGCCAAAGAGGAGGTTTATGGATGTGGTGAGGGAAGACATGCAGGTGGCTGATGTGACAGAGGAAGACGCAGAAGACAGGAAGAAATGGAAACGGATGATCCGCTGTGGCGACCCCTAACGGGAGCAGCCGAAAGTAGTAGTAGAGATGTTTCTCTCGAGGAGAAAACGCGTTTAAAGCCATAAAAAGATCTCACTGTGTTTTGGCATTGACCAAGCTACCAACAACCTAAAAAATGATCAGAACTGGAGAAATTACACATTGACATTGGGTGAAATCATGTAACTCTTAAGGACGTGTTGCAGACTTGTTGAATAGATTCATTTTTCTTGTTTTGTTTGTTTTTGATGAAATTGTGCTTTTCTCGTCGAGAAAAGGCGTTTAACGCGATAAAAAGGTTTAGTGCGTTATGAATACGGGCTAGCTTACCAAAAGTACAAATGTGAACCAAATAAGGCCGGGAGTCGTTTTTATTGCTTAAAACACGATTTCTCGACCAGAATATGCTTTTTCAAAAAAGCCATGTTCCCATGGCGAGAGACTCGTTTTCTGTGAGAAAATGCATTAAAAGGAGGGATTTCATCAGAAACACTATAAATACATATTGTACTTGTCTGAAAACGCACAGAACCTTGAAATAGAAGGTTTCTCACCAAAAAAACACATTGGTGAAACCCCTATCTTAAGGCTCTGAGTGTTTGCACACATGTACAACAGGCATGTTTAAACTATAACGTTTTTAGTGAAATCATGTTTCTCTCGAGGAGAAAACGCGTTTAAAGCCATAAAAAGATCTCACTGTGTTTTGGCATTGACCAAGCTACCAACAACCTAAAAAATGATCACAACTGGAGAAATTACACATTGACATTGGGTGAAATCATGTAACTCTTAAGGACGTGTTGCAAACTTGTTGAATAGATTCATTTTTCTTGTTTTGTTTGTTTTTGATGAAATTGTGCTTTTCTCGTCGAGAAAAGGCGTTTAACGCGATAAAAAGGTTTAGTGCGTTATGAATACGGGCTAGCTTACCAAAAGTACAAATGTGAACCAAATAAGGCCGGGAGTCGTTTTTATTGCTTAAAACACGATTTCTCGACCAGAATATGCTTTTTCAAAAAAGCCATGTTCCCATGGCGAGAGACTCGTTTTCTGTGAGAAAATGCATTAAAAGGAGGGATTTCATCAGAAACACTATAAATACATATTGTACTTGTCTGAAAACGCACAGAACCTTGAAATAGAAGGTTTCTCACCAAAAAACACATTGGTGAAACCCCTATCTTAAGGCTCTGAGTGTTTGCACACATGTACAAACAGGCATGTTTAAACTATAACGTTTTTAGTGAAATCATGTTTCTCTCGAGGAGAAAACGCGTTTAAAGCCATAAAAAGATCTCACTGTGTTTTGGCATTGACCAAGCTACCAACAACCTAAAAAATGATCACAACTGGAGAAATTACACATTGACATTGGGTGAAATCATGTAACTCTTAAGGACGTGTTGCAGACTTGTTTGAATAGATTCATTTTTCTTGTTTTGTTTGTTTTTGATGAAATTGTGCTTTTCTCGTCGAGAAAAGGCGTTTAACGCGATAAAAAGGTTTAGTGCGTTATGAATACGGGCTAGCTTACCAAAAGTACAAATGTGAACCAAATAAGGCCGGGAGTCGTTTTTATTGCTTAAAACACGATTTCTCGACCAGAATATGCTTTTTCAAAAAAGCCATGTTCCCATGGCGAGAGACTCGTTTTCTGTGAGAAAATGCATTAAAAGGAGGGATTTCATCAGAAACACTATAAATACATATTGTACTTGTCTGAAAACGCACAGAACCTTGAAATAGAAGGTTTCTCACCAAAAAACACATTGGTGAAACCCCTATCTTAAGGCTCTGAGTGTTTGCACACATGTACAACAGGCATGGTTAAACTATAACGTTTTTAGTGAAATCATGTTTCTCTCGAGGAGAAAACGCGTTTAAAGCCATAAAAAGATCTCACTGTGTATTGGCATTGACCAAGCTACCAACAACCTAAAAAATGATCACAACTGGAGAAATTACATATTGACATTGGGTGAAATTATGTAACTCTTAAGGACGTGTTGCAGACTTGTTGAATAGATTCATTTTTCTTGTTTTGTTTGTTTTTGATGAAATTGCTTTTCTCGTCGAGAAAAGGCGTTTAACGCGATAAAAAGGTGCAGTGCGTTATGAATGCGGGCTAGCTTACCAAAAGTACAAATGTGAACTAAATAAGGCCGGGAGTCGTTTTTATTGCTTAAAACACGATTTCTCGACCAGAATATGCTTTTTCAAAAAAGCCATGTTCCCATGGCGAGAGACTCGTTTTCTGTGAGAAAATGCATTAAAAGGAGGGATTTCATCAGAAACACTATAAATACATATTGTACTTGTCTGAAAACGCACAGAACCTTGAAATAGAAGGTTTCTCACCAAAAAACACATTGGTGAAACCCCTATCTTAAGGCTCTGAGTGTTTGCACACATGTACAAACAGGCATGTTTAAACTATAACGTTTTTAGTGAAATCATGTTTCTCTCGAGGAGAAAACGCGTTTAAAGCCATAAAAATATCTCACTGTGTTTTGGCATTGACCAAGCTACCAACAACCTAAAAAATGATCAGAACTGGAGAAATTACATATTGACATTGGGTGAAATCATGTAACTCTTAAGGACGTGTTGCAGACTTGTTGAATAGATTCATTTTTCTTGTTTTGTTTGTTTTTGATGAAATTGTGCTTTTCTCGTCGAGAAAAGGCGTTTAACGCGATAAAAAGGTTTAGTGCGTTATGAATACGGGCTAGCTTACCAAAAGTACAAATGTGAACTAAATAAGGCCGGAGGTCGTTTTTATTGCTTAAAACACGATTTCTCGACCAGAATATGCTTTTTCAAAAAAGCCATGTTCCCATGGCGAGAGACTCGTTTTCTGTGAGAAAATGCATTAAAAGGAGGGATTTCATCAGAAACACTATAAATACATATTGTACTTGTCTGAAAACGCACAGAACCTTGAAATAGAAGGTTTCTCACCAAAAAACACATTGGTGAAACCCCTATCTTAAGGCTCTGAGTGTTTGCACACATGTACAAACAGGCATGTTTAAACAATAACGTTTTTAGTGAAATCATGTTTCTCTCGAGGAGAAAACGCGTTTAAAGCCATAAAAAGATCTCACTGTGTTTTGGCATTGACCAAGCTACCAACAACCTAAAAAATGATCAGAACTGGAGAAATTACACATTGGCTTTGGGTGAAATCATGTAACTCTTAAGGACGTGTTGCAGACTTGTTGAATAGATTCATTTTTCTTGTTTTGTTTGTTTTTGATGAAATTGTGCTTTTCTCGTCGAGAAAAGGCGTTTAACGCGATAAAAAGGTTTAGTGCGTTATGAATACGGGCTAGCTTACCAAAAGTACAAATGTGAACCAAATAAGGCCGGGAGTCGTTTTTATTGCTTAAAACACGATTTCTCGACCAGAATATGCTTTTTCAAAAAAGCCATGTTCCCATGGCGAGAGACTCGTTTTCTGTGAGAAAATGCATTAAAAGGAGGGATTTCATCAGAAACACTATAAATACGTATTGTACTTGTCTGAAAACGCACAGAACCTTGAAATAGAAGGTTTCTCACCAAAAAACACATTGGTGAAACCCCTATCTTAAGGCTCTGAGTGTTTGCACACATGTACAAACAGGCATGTTTAAACTATAACGTTTTTACTGAAATCATGTTTCTCTCGAGGAGAAAACGCGTTTAAAGCCATAAAAAGATCTCACTGTGTTTTGGCATTGACCAAGCTACCAACAACCTAAAAAATGATCAGAACTGGAGAAATTACATATTGACATTGGGTGAGATCATGTAACTCTTAAGGACGTGTTGCAGACTTGTTGAATAGATTCATTTTTCTTGTTTTGTTTGTTTTTGATGAAATTGCTTTTCTCGTCGAGAAAAGGCGTTTAACGCGATAAAAAGGTTTAGTGCGTTATGAATACGGGCTAGCTTACCAAAAGTACAAATGTGAACTAAATAAGGCCGGGAGTCGTTTTTATTGCTTAAAACACGATTTCTCGACCAGAATATGCTTTTTCAAAAAAGCCATGTTCCCATGGCGAGAGACTCGTTTTCTGTGAGAAAATGCATTAAAAGGAGGGATTTCATCAGAAACACTATAAATACATATTGTACTTGTCTGAAAACGCACAGAACCTTGAAATAGAAGGTTTCTCACCAAAAAACACATTGGTGAAACCCCTATCTTAAGGCTCTGAGTGTTTGCACACATGTACAAACAGGCATGTTTAAACTATAACGTTTTTACTGAAATCATGTTTCTCTCGAGGAGAAAACGCGTTTAAAGCCATAAAAAGATCTCACTGTGTTTTGGCATTGACCAAGCTACCAACAACCTAAAAAATGATCAGAACTGGAGAAATTACATATTGACATTGGGTGAGATCATGTAACTCTTAAGGACGTGTTGCAGACTTGTTGAATAGATTCATTTTTCTTGTTTTGTTTGTTTTTGATGAAATTGCTTTTCTCGTCGAGAAAAGGCATTTAACGCGATAAAAAGGTTTAGTGCGTAATGAATACGGGCTAGCTTACCAAAAGTACAAATGTGAACTAAATAAGGCCGGGAGTCGTTTTTATTGCTTAAAACACGATTTCTCGACCAGAATATGCTTTTTCAAAAAAGCCATGTTCCCATGGCGAGAGACTCGTTTTCTGTGAGAAAATGCATTAAAAGGAGGGATTTCATCAGAAACACTATAAATACATATTGTACTTGTCTGAAAACGCACAGAACCTTGAAATAGAAGGTTTCTCACCAAAAAACACATTGGTGAAACCCCTATCTTAAGGCTCTGAGTGTTTGCACACATGTACAAACAGGCATGTTTAAACTAGAACGTTTTTAGTGAAATCATGTTTCTCTCGAGGAGAAAACGCGTTTAAAGCCATAAAAAGATCTCACTGTGTTTTGGCATTGACCAAGCTACCAACAACCTAAAAAATGATCAGAACTGGAGAAATTACACATTGACATTGGGTGAAATCATGTAACTCTTAAGGACGTGTTGCAGACTTGTTGAATAGATTCATTTTTCTTGTTTTGTTTGTTTTTGATGAAATTGTGCTTTTCTCGTCGAGAAAAGGCGTTTAACGCGATAAAAAGGTTTAGTGCGTTATGAATACGGGCTAGCTTACCAAAAGTACAAATGTGAACCAAATAAGGCCGGGAGTCGTTTTTATTGCTTAAAACACGATTTCTCGACCAGAATATGCTTTTTCAAAAAAGCCATGTTCCCATGGCGAGAGACTCGTTTTCTGTGAGAAAATGCATTAAAAGGAGGGATTTCATCAGAAACACTATAAATACATATTGTACTTGTCTGAAAACGCACAGAACCTTGAAATAGAAGGTTTCTCACCAAAAAACACATTGGTGAAACCCCTATCTTAAGGCTCTGAGTGTTTGCACACATGTACAAACAGGCATGTTTAAACTATAACGTTTTTACTGAAATCATGTTTCTCTCGAGGAGAAAACGCGTTTAAAGCCATAAAAAGATCTCACTGTGTTTTGGCATTGACCAAGCTACCAACAACCTAAAAAATGATCAGAACTGGAGAAATTACATATTGACATTGGGTGAGATCATGTAACTCTTAAGGACGTGTTGCAGACTTGTTGAATAGATTCATTTTTCTTGTTTTGTTTGTTTTTGATGAAATTGCTTTTCTCGTCGAGAAAAGGCGTTTAACGCGATAAAAAGGTTTAGTGCGTAATGAATACGGGCTAGCTTACCAAAAGTACAAATGTGAACTAAGTAAGGCCGGGAGTGGTTTTTATTGCTTAAAACACGATTTCTCGACCAGAATATGCTTTTTCAAAAAAGCCATGTTCCCATGGCGAGAGACTCGTTTTCTGTGAGAAAATGCATTAAAAGGAGGGATTTCATCAGAAACACTATAAATACATATTGTACTTGTCTGAAAACGCACAGAACCTTGAAATAGAAGGTTTCTCACCAAAAAACACATTGGTGAAACCCCTATCTTAAGGCTCTGAGTGTTTGCACACATGTACAAACAGGCATGTTTAAACTATAACGTTTTTAGTGAAATCATGTTTCTCTCAAGGAGAAAACGCGTTTAAAGCCATAAAAAGATCTCACTGTGTTTTGGCATTGACCAAGCTACCAACAACCTAAAAAATGATCAGAACTGGAGAAATTACATATTGACATTGGGTGAAATCATGTAACTCTTAAGGACGTGTTGCAGACTTGTTGAATAGATTCATTTTTCTTGTTTTGTTTGTTTTTGATGAAATTGTGCTTTTCTCGTCGAGAAAAGGCGTTTAACGCGATAAAAAGGTTTAGTGCGTTATGAATACGGGCTAGCTTACCAAAAGTACAAATGTGAACCAAATAAGGCCGGGAGTCGTTTTTATTGCTTAAAACACGATTTCTCGACCAGAATATGCTTTTTCAAAAAAGCCATGTTCCCATGGCGAGAGACTCGTTTTCTGTGAGAAAAATGCATTAAAAGGAGGGGATTTCATCAGAAACACTATAAATACATATTGTACTTGTCTGAAAACGCACAGAACCTTGAAATAGAAGGTTTCTCACCAAAAAACACATTGGTGAAACCCCTATCTTAGGGCTCTGAGTGTTTGCACACATGTACAAACAGGCATGTTTAAACTATAACGTTTTTAGTGAAATCATGTTTCTCTCGAGGAGAAAACGCGTTTAAAGCCATAAAAAGATCTCACTGTGTTTTGGCATTGACCAAGCTACCAACAACCTAAAAAATGATCAGAACTGGAGAAATTACATATTGACATTGGGTGAAATCATGTAACTCTTAAGGACGTGTTGCAGACTTGTTGAATAGATTCATTTTTCTTGTTTTGTTTGTTTTTGATGAAATTGTGCCTTTCCTCGTCGAGAAAAGGCGTTTAACCGCGATAAAAAGGTTTAGTGCGTTATGAATACGGGCTAGCTTACCAAAAGTACAAATGTGAACCAAATAAGGCCGGGAGTCGTTGTTATTGCTTAAAAACACGATTTCTCGACCAGAATATGCTTTTTCAAAAAAGCCATGTTCCCATGGCGAGAGACTCGTTTTCTGTGAGAAAATGCATTAAAAGGAGGGATTTCATCAGAAACACTATAAATACATATTGTACTTGTCTGAAAACGCACAGAACCTTGAAATAGAAGGTTTCTCACGAAAAAACACATTGGTGAAACCCCTATCTTAAGGCTCTGAGTGTTTGCACACATGTACAAACAGGCATGTTTAAACTATAACGTTTTTAGTGAAATCATGTTTCTCTCGAGGAGAAAACGCGTTTAAAGCCATAAAAAGATCTCACTGTGTTTTGGCATTGACCAAGCTACCAACAACCTAAAAAATGATCAGAACTGGAGAAATTACATATTGACATTGGGTGAAATCTTGTAACTCTTAAGGACGTGTTGCAGACTTGTTGAATAGATTCATTTTTCTTGTTTTGTTTGTTTTTGATGAAATTGTGCTTTTCTCGTCGAGAAAAGGCGTTTAACGCGATAAAAAGGTTTAGTGCGTTATGAATACGGGCTAGCTTACCAAAAAGTACAAATGTGAACTAAATAAGGCCGGGAGTGGTTTTTATTGCTTAAAACACGATTTCTCGACCAGAATATGCTTTTTTCAAAAAAGCCATGTTCCCATGGCGAGAGACTCGTTTTCTGTGAGAAAATGCATTAAAAGGAGGGATTTCATCAGAAACACTATAAATACATATTGTACTTGTCTGAAAACGCACAGGAACCTTGAAATAGAAGGTTTCTCACCAAAAAAACACATTGGTGAAACCCCTATCTTAAGGCTCTGAGTGTTTGCACACATGTACAAACAGGCATGTTTAAACTATAACGTTTTTAGTGAAATCATGTTTTCTCTCGAGGAGAAAACGCGTTTAAAGCCATAAAAAGATCTCACTGTGTTTTGGCATTGACCAAGCTACCAACAACCTAAAAAATGATCACAACTGGAGAAATTACACATTGACATTGGGTGAAATCATGTAACTCTTAAGGACGTGTTGCAGACTTGTTTGAATAGATTCATTTTTTCTTGTTTTGTTTGTTTTTGATGAAATTGTGCTTTTCTCGTCGAGAAAAGGCGTTTAACGCGATAAAAGGTTTAGTGCGTTATGAATACGGGCTGGCTTACCAAAAGTACAAATGTGAACCAAATTAAGGCCGGGAGTCGTTTTTATTGCTTAAAACACGATTTCTCGACCAGAATATGCTTTTTCAAAAAAGCCATGTTCCCATGGCGAGAGACTCGTTTTCTGTGAGAAAATGCATTAAAAGGAGGGATTTCATCAGAAACACTATAAATACATATTGTACTTGTCTGAAAAC